>NW_027114575.1:88890-93008 GCF_000696795.3 Halyomorpha halys
ACAACACCGCAGAATGCCCTGGATGTCAGACTGTCGAAGAAACAGCGGAGCACGTGTTTTTTGCTTGTACTCGGTTAGCTCAGGAGAGAACCGAATTATAGAGAGTGTGTGGAGGACGCATCACACCAGAAAACGTGTTGAACTATATACTGCGCACAGGCCAGTATCGGAACGGAGTGAAGAGATTAACCTTAAAGTCGTCCTCAAGAGGTTGAGAGAGGAAGAGAGGGCTAGAAGACGTGACTTAGGCGGCACTCAGCCATTTTCCTCCATGAAGTAATGCCTAGCGGCGGTCCCGTGGAGAGGAACGTACAGGTGTAGGGTGGTGGTTTTAGTGGGTAAAAATCCCACACACGGATAGGTATGGGTCTATCCCCAGTATCATTATTTTTTCATATAAAACTAATATTTATTTCAATTATATTATACATCTAATGATCCTAGGTTTTAAAATTTCGGTAAAGCTATTAAATTAATAAAATTATTTTAACATTAAATAAGAAATCATTAAAATCATTAGATATTATTAGGACAATTAAGTAAATTGATAGAGTCTATTGGGAGCCAGTACTTTTACTTTGAACTCCTACCAGAAGATGGCATCCTGATACTGCGTTTTGTTCCCTTGGACCTGTTCTCGCTTAAGCTCCTCTAACAACTAACTACCTACCACCTACTTCTCCATTTCCTCTCAGTTCTCTCTCTTTTTTTCTTTTCTCTATCCCTTTCTAATTCGATGTAAAAATAATTTATATTAATCAGGTATAATAAATTAATTATTAATCATAGAATAATTTAATATTAAAGAGATTGGATAAATGATAAAAGGAGTTTAAGTAATTAAACTGTACTGTAATGGATAAAGCATAACTGTATTGTAATTAGACTGTATAAATATTACTGATTCATTTCTAATTAATAGAAGAAATCAGAAAAAAATTTAATGTTTTGAGAAGCATCATGATCAAAGTCCATTGATATTAAACAATAATTAAGGACTATAATGAAATTATAGTTTTATTATTAAGTTTTAAATGGTTTAGAAATAGGAGAATGTAAAAAAAAAATAAAAAATCATTTATGTTAAAAGCTAAAACTTTTTTAAATCTCCTGATTAAGCATTATCATTTATTTATTGGATCATACTGTAACCTAATGTTTCTTGTTGCCAATCATATATCTTTTGGTAAAAATAAAATGTTAGTAGTTAGACCGTTCTTTTTAGATTTCGGTTATTTTTGAAAAATCAAAGAAACCTTATTATTATTTAAACCTTAAAATTATTTTTACTTACCCAAATTAGCCATCCAAGTAAAGTTAGCAATAAAAGCAGGTTGGAGGGAGGTTGGTGGCCGAGATATCCCTCTGGGATGGGCCGTGTCACGTCTTGATCCAATCCTCCAATGTTGGAGGTCTAATCCAGTTCTGACCGTCAAAACGGATTGTCCTGGACGTGGCCTACGCCATTACCTGGATTGCCGCTCCCTGGAGGACCATGGCCAGCTCAGCCGACATCCTCTTCTTCTAATTACGGCTGTACTCTTTTTTTGGCGGCAACGCTCACGGCCATACTAATATTGGTTGCCAACGTAATGGTCTTTGCAGCTATTTAGTCGGGTTAAGTTGAAACAACAGTACACTTCAATGAACAGATCTTATATATATTTATTTAATTAAAATAATAAAATAAATTAATTCTAATTTATTAAATTCCAAAAATAAAATTAAACCACAAATTAGATTTTATTTTGTTATCTTTATAATTTTTTTTTATCTTGCTATCCTGCTTTCAAGCAGTTTTGTTTTTTTCAGGTCAAAAATCAAAAGACAAAAGTGCTTGATTCATTTATTTTTATCTTGGACGTTTTCAGGAAACTGCTTCCATCTGTTATGTTTTTTTACGATTTTCTATTGTTAGGTATATAGTGTGTTTTTTTACGATTTTCTATTGTTAGGTATATAGTGTGTTTTATTAATTTATTACCCATTATTAATTTGTTTCTAAATGATCAACTATCATTGTACGATTCCTTTTATCCTCCTATACTGCCTTAAGATCAGTACTACCAAAATTTCTAATATAAAAATTAATAAATTAAGCACCTTAATTTTTTATTTGAACCCAGTTGTTTTGATTCAGACCTTCAAGGTTCAAAATCGCTGCTCCCATTATTCCGTTACTGGCCATAATTCAGAGAGAAGAATGAAAAAAAAAAATCAGTTTTATTTGAACCCAGTTGTTTTGATTCAAACCTTCCAGGTTCAGAACTGCTGCTCTCATTATTCCGTTACTGGCCATAATTCAGTGAGAAGAATGAAAAAAAAAATTCTTTCAGACTGAAAATTTTTAAAATTACTTATAAGAAAAACAGTTAACGTAACAATTTCTTTACTTACGCTACATGTATAAGCAACTATCACGCTAAACCTATTGTGGTGATAGTCTTAATAGTAAATACCATCATAGCTACAACTAACAAACAAATTAAAACTTAGCAGTGGCAACAACTATTGATGTAATGGCTGAAAACTGACAGTTCAGTGTAAGGCGTAATCAGAGATAACAATTAATGCGATATTGAACTTATTTAAAAGCGTAAAACCTTTTGGAAAACGATAGTTGACCGTATGAACTAGATTGTAGGAAAATAATCCGGGTGGCGGTCAATAAAGGTACAAAATAGTATAGAAAAAACTATTTAATGTTAACTACATTTCGCCCCACTTTTCTGGGCTTCGTCAGGGCTAAATGAAAACGTAATTTAATTTAATTTAATTTAATATCATTAATCCCACAAGACACGGTATTAGGGACAATTCTGTGGAACGTCATGTACGACGCAATCTTCAAATTGACAATATCGGAGGGAGCCACAGTTGTGGGATTCGCAAATGACGTTGCGGTTGTAGTGGCGGCGAAGCACTTGGAAGAAGTTACCCTCAACGCAATGAAGGCTGTTGCTAAGGTCCGAGGTTGGCTGTGTTCGACAGGCCTACAACTTGCAGATCACAAGAACGAGGTTCTCCTAGTGACTGGGATGAAGCAAACTGAGTTACTAGTTGTAACGGTCACGGTTGGTAGGCACGAAAGTCGTTCCTAGTCTTGTTTAAAATACCTAGGAACCATGATCTATGCATGACTGCGCTTTAATGTTCACACGGAGTATATCAGCGCCAAATCTGCTAAAGTACCATCCTTTTTGTCACGCCTTAAGCCAAACGTTGGAGGTCCCAGAAAAAGTAGCCGAAGGCTTTTTGCTAATGTTGTCCCCAGCATTATGTTATATGCAGCCCCGATTTGGAAAGAAGCGGTGGTTACCAAATCATACAGGAGACAGGTGGTTTCAGTTTATCGCAGAGTTTGTTTAAGGACAGTTAGTGCTTTTCGAACTGTTTCCTACGAAGCGGTGTGCGTGATAGCCCGAATACCACCTGTGGAACTCCTTGTTGAAGAAGAAGCAGGCACTACGGACGACGCTAACACGTTTCCAGAGAAGAAGACCGAAAAATAACCATCGACCAGTGGCATCAGCGTTGGGAGGCTGCAGATTCTGGGAGGTGGACTCGCAGGTAACCCTAAACCCGATGTAGGCTCGTGGTATGGCCGCCAGCATGGTGAGGTGGATTTTTACATAACCCAATTTTGACCGGACATGGATGCTTTAGAGCCTACCAGTACCGATTCAAACTGGACAACACCGCAGAATGCCCTGGATGTCAGACTGTCGAGGAAACAGCGGAGCACGTGTTTTTTGCTTGTACTCGGTTAGCTCAGGAGAGAACCGAATTGTAGAGAGTGTGTGGAGGACGCATCACACCAGAAAACGTGGTGAACTATATACTACGCACAGGCCAGTATCGGAACGGAGTGAAGAGATTCACCACAGTCGTCCTCAAGAGGTTGAGAGAGGAAGAGAGTGATTAGGCGGCACTCAGCCATTTTCCTCCATGAAGTAATGCCTAGCGGCGGTCCCGTGGAGAGGAACGTACAGGTGTAGGGCGGTGGTTTTAGTGGGTAAAAATCCCACACACGGATAGGTATGGGCCTATCCATGTCTTTTGAAGATTTCCACCGACCCTAAAAAACACAAACACAACACAAAACACATAGACATCCC
>NW_027114575.1:94402-99234 GCF_000696795.3 Halyomorpha halys
TGCACTGTAATTTTTATTAAGAGTATTTTTGTCCATATCTATGTGGGTCCAGTGGTACAGCATTATTTTACATTTTAATTATGATGTTATATATTACAAAAGTTATAAAAAACATAATAAATAAGATCAAAATTTCCAAGTATACGCTTGAGAGATGTTTGCTTGATGTTCCGAATCCATTAATAGGGAATGCCCAAGCGAAGAGGCGATTGAACCCTTGGCGCATAGAATTAGGAAAACAGAATTGCAGAGGAAGTGGAAGCATAAGTTTGGCGGCCTACAGGACAGAACTAATTATAGCCAAGTAGAGTAAACTAGCCAGAGCGACCCAATAATCCGACCCGGCTCTATGATTAATTCAACAGTCCATTGATTAACCCTCCCCCTGAATATCAATGTGCGAGGCTCAAACTTGTTCCCGAATACCGCTCTCTTGTTAATACCCTTTGTTTCGAATCGATATCCCGCCAACAGTGGGCTTTTGGACGGTCCTTCCATGGATACCCAACTACGTTCCTGAAATTAATTGCTCTATCCCAGGGAACTATCCCCATCAATCCCCAATCTCGTCTATATGAGCATATTAATGCATAGAATGTAGTGGCACTGTACTAAAGTAATTTTATGATGAGAGCCAAATTATAATTTTAAAAAAAGAAGCTTATCAAAACGCATAAAAACAAAACAAATTATTTTGGAGTTCTTTATAATCTTGTTCAAAAGAATAAGGAATAGAAGTTTTTCTCTGTAAAAAAAAACAAAAAAAACAACTTATTAATATTAAATATTATAACGATAACTTACAGGAAATCCCACATATGTATATAAATTCATACAAAAAATGAGTAATGTTACCATGAAAAAAAAACGAAAATAAACCGATCCGTCCTTGGTAACGAAATATACTACCATATCTGATTTATTGATGGATTGCTGTTGAAGTTGACTTGTAGTTATTGGATATATTTCAAACCCGGGGAAACCTCAAGATTTTTTATAATATTAATTTACTTTCTCTTTTTTCACACCTACATGAATTTTTTGTTTGTGGACATGGACAAACGCATGAGTCGGAACGTGATTGCATTTTATCTTTATGAAAGTTTGAATACTCGAAAATCTTTGAATGGGGCATCTATTATACAAGCTTGCCACTGGTTTTAGAAAATAATTTTACTCACAAGGTCACTAAATGAGTGAAATATTATAACGCTTAGAATTTAGGACAGTGGTTTGGGTATCATGCCATCCTGCGTCCTCACTTGACTCTGGATGAAGTACATCTTTTATTATATTAGGAGAAACCTAGTTGTTAAGTTTAGATGATGATCATATTACCTCACTGTACAACTATTGGTCAAGAAACTGCACTTCGCTATTTAGCATTGAATCTAAAACTCTTCATCGGTTGTAGAGGTAGGTATAGCTTTTGTATCTTTTTTTTTTTTTTGAAATTGGGACTAACAATGTTAATGAATTTGATTACGTATTTTATCATGTAATAATTGAAACTATAAAATTTCATTCTATGATAGCTTTTTTCTATGTTAACGAGATCTATTTTTGAGAGTTAAACTGTAGACTGATATTTTTGAGCATTTAAATTACTCAAGAACGAAATTACTGTTATTTTTCATCACGTGGAAGTCCCTTACCACCAAAATATTAAACAGAGTTCTCACAGAACAGAAACATCAAACCCTCAGATAAGTATGTTACAATATAACTTCAAGTACAATGGTACTTGGTAGAAAAAGGATGTATTTAATTATTAACATACACGATTTTGATCCATTTTACTCTCAACATTTATTCTTAAAAAACTCTCCTACGTTTCCACCCTCTGGCCATTTTCAAGGAGACAACCTTAAATATCGATGTCATTGTTTTTAATCTCATTTACAGGCTAATTGCCCATGTCATATATAACTTATTATATCTTAAAACCCTAAACCCATACTAAACAACCCTTTTATACAAACAATCTCCTCTTTTACACTTATATTTATCACATATAACAGAACCTACTTGTATTAATTGTACTGTATTTAATTTGATTCATGTCACAATTGCGTAATATAATTTATTAATTCATGTTTTATTTTCTGTGTTAAAAAAAAAAAAATAGCAAATTTTGTTTTCTTGATTATTGATTTTTCAAAAAATTGTCATTAATGAAATTGCCTATCTCCTCGACTGAGACAAAAGTATTGCAATGAAGCTGGGTATTGATTTGGCGGAGAACATTGGACTTATCTAATTTACAATGTATAGAGAGGTGGACCTAGGAGAGAGCGGATATATATTGGCGCGTATGATTGGAGCCGACTCAAGGAGCGACGTATCCAATCAGCTAGGCCGTGACATTGACACATGGGACTGGTCATCTGGGCAGTGCCATCTGCCGAAGAGGAGGGAATCAGATATAATTCGGACCGATGCCGTTAGGGCAGCCAATGGTCCAAGGAGACTCCCTAACTGGCCATTATCCCAGAATAGGGTCCGAGTCAGGTGCGCCTCTATTGTTATTACCCTTTACCTCTTGTCCGCTGTCCCGTTCATTAAGGAACCATTCAATATTAAGATGCATTAAGGAGGGGATCTCTGTCTCTAATTAAAATAGGAGACCACCGGATTCACCCTTTGGGGCCCCAGTCAATTAATCAAGTGACGGGATTCCTGTTGATCATGAACACTTCAGCCCCTTTTCTTACTGATTAAAATAACATTTAATATCTCAAATCTCCTATCTATATATATAAGAATAACAGTAATGTCCTGCCGGAAGGGCAAGGTGTTGACTACCCCAAGAGTGGTCATATGCTGTCGATCAGGAAGGGGTACGAACGGCAGATGTCGTTTCGCACGGTCGAGCTCTTCCTCATGAACTATGGAACATGTTGAGGAATTTTGTCTAAAGATTTTCATGGTTTTTAAAAATTGAATGAGTGATTTGGAAATATTAATTTTCATTACTTGCATTTAAACATCGGATATGAAATTTATCGCTAATGGGAAAGAATAAACCAACGTCTTTCAAAATAATTATTTATATATAATAAATTGGCTCTAAGACAAAGGGATACATATAGCGATTCTAAAGACTGCACAATGTAGAATAGCGGGGTATTTCTGATTAATATAATCTAAGTAACACTAGCATCGCGGCGTTTGAAGTGGGAATACAATGATGTAGCCCCTATTTAATCAAATTCGTAAAATCCTAATGAGTTCTGTACTCGCGAGTAATCGTACAAAGGGTAGATGAACATGGAGTATTGAGATGTAGGTTGAGGTTATGGTCACGGAAATGAAACTCATTTTTATGAGAGGTGAATCTGAAAAAAAAAATCAATATTATCAATTTTTTTTTATAAATGATTAAAATATTTTATCAAGGCCTAAAGAATTACATGTTCTTGCATTCATGCTAAATTACCTGACAAGTGAAGTAGATTTAATATGATCAATATTGTCATATGTTTACCACTGAACAGATTCTGATAAAGATTCTTCCTTGTCTTTATCCACTATTATTGGCAGGTAGTAAAGATTCGCATTAAAGACATATGAAAGAATATAAAATAACATTTTATATAATCGCTTCAAATGAAGGTAGCTTTTATTGCTTTAGTGTTATGAACATTAGTTTTTCACTGATCTGAATTAAATCAAGTCTATTTCGAATCGAGTATTAAAATAGTGATTTAAATCTTTAGAAGAATGTAAGTATTCTATAATCAATCTACTCTTAAATTGAAAGTTATACATCCAGTAGCCTAGTCCTCTAAAATTTGGAACACTTCTGTTACCACTCTGCTCTACATTCAGATATCCCAATACTCCAATAAACATAGTGGGGCAGCTGCATAGACACACGGCTCCTCGGTGGAGTGTCCACAGTTATTGTATGGCGCTATGCCCTAACTCATTCGTCAGAGTTATGAGGTCCGTCATGTCCCATGGGAGTTCATAACCCTGGCCTCTGGTCAGTGGTGGAGTGTCTTTCAACTGAGTTGGTTGCTTATGTTTATTGTGCAAAGTATGAGTTATATGTTTTACAAGAAATTGATTCTTAAAAGTTTTGAAAATTTCCTATTTCGTACTTAAAAAATACACTTCCGGCAGTGCATGGAACAACAAGCTTTTCACTTGAGGAAATTGCCTTGGGAAGTATCCAACTTATGTTTACAATATTTAGCTTTATATATATTTTAGTTAATTGTTCTCACATACACTTACTGGATATTTGGCGAAAATGAATTATATATTTGATGATGGATTTTTTTTTTTTTTTAATGTCTCAACAAATTAATGTAGAAATACTTTAGTTATTGAAAACAAATTTTGTATTTAATTTTTTGGATTCTATGAAAGTATAAACAGGATTTTAAAAAATAAGAGTGATAAAGTAAAGCCTAGTAATACAGAATTATCTTTATCGAAATTCAGTGGCACTTTATTGAATCGATTTTGATTAGTCAGTATATTATTCTAAAATTAGGTGATAATTAATATCGTACGGTCTTTATCATCATTGAAATAATTTAACACGGCTTAAATGCTGAATTGTAAAAGAAAAATATAACGAGTTTTTATTGTCAAAAATAATAAGCAATAGATAAATACAAAATATTAAAGTATTTTATGAATAACTAAATGAAAAAAAAAGGAATTAAAATTGGAAAAGCCAAGCCCGAGATCTTTACCGAATGCTTCGTTATCTTTTGTTCAACTGTTGTATTCTAGGCAGGTACAAAGTTTATATTCGTTTTCGAATTTCAGGCGCTTTTTAAATATTGCTTGAATTAAATGTATTAAAGTCTCCTTTT
>NW_027114575.1:99554-172211 GCF_000696795.3 Halyomorpha halys
AGTGCGGGTGAGCTCAAGAAACCCTCAAATACGAATGTTTATAGCAAAAGAAAAATAAATTTTTCGTTCATAGTTTTCGCCATCTCCGGTCTTCAGATTTTATTTTTCGAAAATCACAAAAATAGTGAAAACTTCAAGACGAGCCCACTAATCTACCCAAAACATGAAGTCGGTAGGTAGGTTAATAAGTGAAAGTGTGATGCGCGCACCGGACCATTTTTTTTTTTTTTTTTTGAGTGTACATAGTGTTATACATTTATTTCACATAATTAATTCTCAGCTCTAATTTCTTCTCATTATTAAACAATATTAAAAAAAAAATACTTTAATTGCAATTGGAAAATAATATTACTTTGCAAAGCATTAACTTTTTTCCCTATAGGATCTGGTTAAGAAGAATATTTGAATTGGATCAAATTTTTAATTTATTGTTTAAAATGAATCTATACGTTTTAGAGCCTCCTCATTCCTGATAGAGCATTCTTTAAAAATCTACCTTACCGAATTAAAATCGTTTAAAATGACCTCGGGATATTTTTAATATAATAGAAATATCAACTTCTTACCACAGTTTCTATAATGAAATTTATATAAAGTAAATATTTTAAAATATATATAATAAATTTTGTTTGAGTATGTATTTCTTTTTAGTCGGAATTAGAAAAGAAAATTAATAAAAATTTTCAAAAAAAGAAAATAGATTAATAAATTCAAACGAATCATTACTGATGTTAAAATGTACTTTTAAGAACATAAGAAAGATCTACGTTTTTCATATTTGTTTATCCTTCTGTTTAACATTGCATGGATTTTTAATTCATTTTTATTTTTATTTTTTGATTAGTTTTAATCAAATCAATTGTACTTAAAGTTGCTTTCTCCACCTCATGAATGTTACTGTCAAATAACTTGTTCATTAGTACATTATTTTGGGAGAGAATTTGAAGTGTACCATTATTTATTTTTATAAGATTCTTCCAAAAATAGTCTCCTCAGTAAAAAAAAAAAAAAAAGTATGGTACCAAAGCCTTGTCTCTCTAGAGAATTCAGTTACATCCTGTTTACACTATTAGAATTATACCATGCTATACAGCAGCATTTTGAAATTTGTGCCAACAGCAATAAAAATAAGTCTAGGTATAAGTATATGTATTAGTGAACAAAAAATTTTTTTTTTTATAATATTGATATTACAATAATGATGAATGTAATTATATTATAGGTTTTAAAAATTATATTTTTGTATTGTAAAGTGTAATAGTATATTTTATAAATTTAAAATGATTTTAACGAGAAGATGGTTGGGGGGGGGGGTGCGGTCAAATTAAAACACAAATAAGTTTAAGTAACTTATTTAATCGTGCCAACGTTTCAGCTAGAATTTCTAGCCTTCTTCAGGGCTAGATAACCAATGAATACAGAAAATATAAAATAAAATATAAACAGAATGACTTAAAGTAAATAATTTGACAGAATGGAATTAATAAAATAAAGTGACGAGAGAAGTGGAAAATAAAATTCCTTAAATTAAGGAAATAAAATAAAAATAAAACATTTTTACTAATTAAAAAGAATGCAAAGAAATATGAATATATTAGTTTTTTTTCGATTCCTTTCTTTTGTTAAACCTTACTTATATTTTGCCTCAATATCTATTATTATGGTTACATATATGTTCTTCTTCTCAATTTTATTTGTTTTTTCATAATTTTAATTTTTGAATTACTAATAAACTAATATATTCATATTTCTTTGCATTATATAACTTCATTTTTATTTTATTTCCTTAATTATGTTATTTTACCTACTTATTCAATTACCTATGTATACATTTTATTTTCCACTTCTCTCATCACTTTATTTTATTAATTCCATTCTGTCAAATTATTTACTTTATGTCATTCTGTTTATATTTTATTTTATATTTTCTGTATTCATTGGTTATCTTGTTCAGTTCTTAGCTCTGATGAAGACAAGAAATTCTTGGCACGATTAAATAAATTACTTCAACTTATTCGTGTTTTAATTTAAACGCACACCCCAACCATCTTCTCCTCGTATAGTCATCCACGGTCAACTATCTCTCATGATGATCAAATTGATTTTAGTGTAAATTAAGTTATTATTTGTATAGTAACAGGAGAACGAATGTTCATTTTCTATATAAAAAAAAAAAAAATATTGCTAAGATTCTAATTACATGAAAAATTAGAAATCATACAATAGAACTTGATTTGCATTTTAATGAGTTCTAGATCGTTGAAGTTTTACCGAGTTAATTTATATTAGATATTTGTTATTCTAATGACAGTACATTTTCAACCAACAATTTCAGAAAAATAGGGTCGATAAAAGTATATTTACGCAAAAAATGATACATTCATCACAATTTAAAAGTTAACTGAGAAGGTGCTAAGGGATAAACGTTAAAGGGTTAAAAGACGGTAATATTGTCGGCGTTCACGCTTTGGTGGAACATACAGGCACAAATTGATACGGCACAAGTTATTTTAATTAAACAACTTTGGTGATATGGGACTTTGGTGGGGGAGGATGCTTCGGTTAAAGCGTTTTGCAATAACCCCACCCACTTCGGTCTCTGGACAAACATACCAAGCTCTTTACACCTTATGTTTTTATATTACTGGAAGGAATATTTTATTTTCATTACCACTGTTTTTCTTTGTCTTATTTGTGTTTCGTCACATTTCGTGTTTGTTCTTCGGTATTTTTGTATTCAGTATCCTTGTTTTGTTTTTACTGAACTGACCGAACATAGGTCTCCCTAAATACTGACCGAAGATTTTCTATAATAAAAGAAAAACAGATAGAAGTAAATTGAGTTGTGAAATAAAAAAAATTGTTTTTACAAGTTTCTGTATATTTAAAAGTCATAATCAGAAAACTGATTGGTTAGTTGACTATTACAGATTAAGTTAATATGGATCCCAATGATATTCATTATTTACCAACAATAATGATTTTTCATGGTTATCAGAGATGGACAAAAATTAGTTAAAAAAACTATATTTAATGTTCTCATGGATACTATGTTTACAGAATAATGAACAATTCTATCTGTTAAAATTTTAGCTGAAGTTTCTAACTAATTATTTCCAAACTTTAGTGGTGGGTGGTAAATCCATATTTATATAGTAAAACCTTTTGTCGTGCTTTTGCTTACTGTATTGCTCTTGGGCCATAATCAATTTTTTGTATCAATTGAAAATTGTTGATTAAGTATTGTGTGTACTGTATAGCCCCTTATCCTTGTCTATTTCTAAGTTACAATAATAGAAAATTTATAATTAAAGCTTTAATGATTTTACCAATGATTTTTAGAAAATATATATTAAATTAAATACTAAATGTAATACGGTCCGAGTTCGGTCAAATGAAACTCAAATAGTAATAACTATTTTAATTGAACCAACGTTTTGCCCCACGTTGCAGAGCTTCATCAGAGCTAAAAAATATAGAAACACTTAACACAAGTAGATAAGTAAGTGGAAAATTAACTTATTAACGCTAAAATTTTACTTATGTTAAGTGTTTGTATATTTTTGAGCCCTGACGAAGCCCTGCAACGTGGGGCGAAACGTTGGCTAAATTGAAACAGTTATTACTATTTGAGTTTTATTTGACCGCACCCGGATCAAGTTACATTTATTATTACACGGTCAATCAGCAATCTTCCAGTAATTTAAATATTAGATAAATATATTTTATGTTTAAGGAGTAGGAGAGGTTGATTAAACCAATACTCTGGATGAGACTTCCCACTAATGTACCAATGATCAGTATTTTAAAATTTAGCTAAGTTATTTCTGTTAAAATATATTTTAAAGAAAGTGTTAAATCCAGAATGAGGAGAAAAAACATAATTACCGTCCCTTAAGAGCTTACGCTGTGTGAGACAAATACATCAAGATAATGAATAAAAAATAGAGGATTACTTTGCAAAAAATATTTCTGAAAAAAGTTTTCAAAAATCCTCGTTTTAAAATATGTATGGTTTGGCGAAATAAAATGTTCTGAATATTGTTAATATAAGATGAAAATTTGAAACTTTTTGTACAAAATATTTTATTTTTTTTATCATTTTTTTAGAATAGTTGTCAATGTATTGCCAGATTCTGGTCAAATAATCAAGCGTAATCTTAAGAAACTCATTAATTTTCCAGTTAAGAAAACTGTATTTCTTCTTAGTGTTTAAAAATATATACCAAAAATGGGGATATAGGGGCCAGATTAGTCAAATATCGAGGACCACATTTCAAAATATTGATCATTAATATAATGAATTAAATTACAAAACATGGAATAAGTTTTTGTATTAAAAATAAATAAAACATAACAGCTGAAAAAGTTTATAATTTATTTATTTTTTTGGTTGTATTGATAACTTGTTTGTATTGATTCTTTAAGCTGTCCATAAAGAGAGAGATTACCTTCAATATCTTCGTCCAATGAAATATCGTAGGATTACTTAACTGAGGTTCTAAGTACATTTCCACTAACTTTAAACAATTATTTTTTTGACTGCACAGATTTAGAATTTATACCAAAATCTGTTGAGTAAAAAAAAAGATTGAAAAGTTATAATTGTCTTAAAAGAGAGAACCTTTAATCATATTTAAGTTAATGGAGATGTACTTAGCACAACTGTAAAGTTAGCTATGGATATCTAATGAATTTTCAAAGGTCCCACTTTAAGTGCTTACTGAAAGAGCATTTCAATGATGCATTTCGGCAGTCACATGCATTGTTGACTCCTCTTTTACGAAAATCTATATTAACAGAATTTTTGAAGTGATTGGATATCAGGGATCTCTCTTGATTTCTACTGGATGAAGAACTTGACAGCTTCTCATCGCACCACCAATCCATCTGATTGTTGTATATGACTAACCATGTCTCCATTTGGTGCTGCATACAAAATATATGATGTATTAGTGTACGGCACCATCCTCGGTGTATTTTGCTAAAATAAATTTACTGCAAGTTGCATTTTTTATGAGAAAATTGTATGGTAAATTTTATAATTTAACACTATGAAACTAATAATATTTTTTCTTCTCCTCATGACATAATTAATTATGTATTTTTTTTTTTTACACGTGATTTTAAGCAAATTTAATCTTGCATACATTTTAATCAAAATTGTATTCTCTAAAATGTTGAGGTTAAATGATATTATTAAAAAATAGGTTTTTGATTCGAAAAATTATTCTCATTTTGGGAGGCCTTGTAGCACTGGAGCCAATAGTTATGGAATATAAATTTATGCATTAAAGTCATTGTAAATTTTAATTTTATTGGAAAAGGGTTCTTAGAAAAAATATGAGTACTGAGAAACCAGCGAAAAACCGGTAAACTCCCATAATTTTTAGCATTGATTTGTGCACCACGGTATGCGAACAAAAAGTAGTAGGTCGAAAACTCTTTTTTTTTTTTTTTGTACATACTCAATTAATAACGTTTATTTATTTATAAAATCAGAGTTACTTGACTTTTTGACTTGTATTTGTTTACAATACACTGAAAATATACAAATAATCAATTAGATTACCTTTTGCAAGTTAACCTCTTATTTATTTTCTGTTTCTTGGACTATCCTCCTCACACTGCTTTAGCAAGAAAGTTGATGTTTATTTCCGGCTATCAGAAGTTTATTCTTTCATTAAAATCGATTTTTTACTACGTAATCGTTATACAATAGATCTATATATATTTTTATATATAATATGTTGAATGACCATTTGGAAGATAAATAAAAATAAAGATAACCTATATTTTCTGAAATAAGAAGACTATACAGCCTTTTTCTCCCTGCACGGTCCTCCACCAACGTTGTATTGTTCGTCCTCTGTTTTGAAAGTCTTCAATAAATATAAAACTCAATATGTGTAAGTTGTTTTTCTTCCATTTCATATGATCTATAGAAGAACGAAAAAAAAAATGAGGTTTATTTATTTATTCTCTCAGATTTTAAACTGTTTTCTTGAAGTACACGTATATATAATAATATATTAAAGATACATTCAGTATCAGGAATACTTACTTTTTTTTTTGTGTAATATTAATATTCGTTTATTGTTATTATGTGTAATAATACAGTTTGTGGATTAGAACTTCCGAACCTAGATCTTCCCCCATTTGTTGAGAAAAGAGATCTCCGAAAGATCCCGCTGATTCTCCTTCAACGGAGTCGGTGGATGATGAGCCACAACCGCTCAGGACTTGAGTGGTTTCCTTTGCCGGAACTCGAATATAATTATTTATAATAGGTCTCTTGTACCCTGCAGTTTCGTCCTTCAGGGAAGATTGTAGCGATAGGTAATGCAAGATAGGAATTGTGCTATGGGATCAGGAGGATTAGTGAGTTTCTCATGGAATGTGGATAATAAGATCTCATATAAATGGGATATTATGATCATGTTATAGATTATTGTTGTTTTCATAGTAAGGATTATTGACTATTGTTCGAAGGACTTTGGACTAAAAGGATTGAACGCGTTTGATGCTAGTTGTCCATCTCCCACAGTTCTAGTCCATAAGTCCAAATAGGTTTTATTATGTAAAGTAGTAATTTGCTGTCGAATGAAAGCACATTTCTACTTATCAGTCAATATAATTATCCAAATCGTCGGTTAAGTTCTTGTCTTCTAAGTCTAGTAATTGGATCCCAGGTTGGTTTTATTTGTAGGAAAAATCCAAGATACAGCACTATGCCTAAGGAAGGAATTGGTAAGGATTTTTTTAATAGGATATTTGCAGTTATACAAAATTCAAAAATAATTACTACAGTATGGTTTTATAAACACATCCTGTTTTGGTTATTTGAGTAAACACGTGCTGTTTTTGGTTATTTACTCAAATAACCAAAAGAGGATGTGTGTTAATTTTTTTTTTTATTTGAAATATATTTATGAGTCACTTATAAAAGTTACACCAAGATAATTTACTGAAACTTAAAACTAAAAAAAAAAAAAATGAATTATTTTGAACGTAATTTCTTTCCATGATGTTTCCTAAGTACTCGTATCTTATATTTTTTAAATAGTGTCTTTTCTTTTCTTCGTATTTTTTATATGTGGATATTCCAAGATTTATTTTCATCTTTCTGTTTTCTATAAAGAATATATTTATGAAGCTAAGAATACTAAAAACATTATTGTGAACAGTTGTAGGTATTATTAAATTATAATACAACAATGCGTAAATTTTCATTCAATCTGATTTCCATTTATTCATTACTTTATTTATGAAGTTAATATAAACTGTTATAATGTGTACTCATTTAACAGAGTTAAGCAGTTAATAATTCAAATGTATCAATATTATTGATGTATTTATAGTAGTTAATTTTTATTTCCATTTAAATAATACACTTATCTCATAATATTAGAAAAAAAAGATATGCTTGTTTAATGATTATTAAGACTCATTCAATCATACGTTTTACGTTATTTAGCCAGTAAGTTTCATAAAATTTCTTTGTACGGACAAATATAATGATTTCATTAATTAAACAACTTGTTAATGAATTTGCAATTAAGAGGGGCGGGAAGAGTCAGTTGTAGCTTATTAAAAATTATTGTTTTCCGATGGTATTGATTTAACTGTTCGGTCTCATTCGTGCATAATGAAGCGAGTTCATTAAAATTAATTGAAGCTCTGTGGTTTTACTTGTCAATCCTAATCTACCCTTAACTAAAATGCCCGTATAATACACGCAGGCCTCTGCTCGTCCACAAAACAGCTTTACTAAATCACCTAAAGGTAGATGTTGTATATAGTTGATTTTTTTTAGCATGCTAAGAACTTAAATTAATCTAGTACTAGTTTTTGTTTATTTTTATTAGTATCATTCGCTGGTTTTCCGAACTCATGTGGAAAACTGACTTCGGGGATACAACTATGACCAACGGCCCACCAAAGAATTTATTGGAAAATAACTAGTCTATAATATTGATATTGGTAACTATGTAAACTATGGAAATATGAAGAAAAAAGACATTTTCAGAAAAAGAAAATTAGGGAATAAAATCCATATAAGATAGAACTAGTAAGCAAGTTATGATGACCCGTGTACTTGGCAGACATTTATAACACGTGTAGTCCGAAACTATAACTTTTAAGGTGGACACTAAAAACCGGCTTAGACTTGAAAATATAGCTTACATTTTTCACCTAAAATAGTACAAAGTACCTTCTTCATACTTTCATCGTCAAAATCCCTAGTCTTAATCTCTTAAGACCAAGAAGAAACTTTTGGACTTAGTACCTTCCACCTCCGCAAACTATAATTTTAAAGGAAATTAATTTTCATCTATTTATCCCTTGATAGAAAACGTATGAATATGATTAAAAATTCAAATAAATATTAGAAACATTACTACTATAATGCTTCAGATAAATATATTAATTTAAGCATAGAGTGTTTCATATTCTCCCTGGTCATGTCTTTTTTCTAGAGAGAGAATTTCGAGATGAGCCTCAGCAATTTTCATTAGGAAGAAATTTTTTTAATGAAAGATCCTGATAGAAGATCTAATTTTAAAGCCATTTTATATCGGTGATTTCTCCTACACAACGCGTCCTGAAGAAGTAAATAACAAAGAACCGAAAACAACTTAGTTATTTTTTTCTATTTATATGCAAACGGTGCAGAATATAGAACAAATAGAAGGAACAAAATCGTTTTGTGATTAATTTCTTATAAGAATCCGCCATCGTCGGCATATCACATTATGAGTACGAGACATCGTGGAAAGTATTCAGGTCATCAAATGGTAAGATTGCCTTATTAAAAAAATAATTATATAATTTTAATGCTTTATAAGCAGTCCTGCAATTGATATTTATACTTCTTTATAAGCGGGACATCCTCACAATCCCTCTAGTTTCTAAACTAGCATCCAGTCGAATGCTAATAATTTTTCGAAGCTTTTGGAAAGAATTTGGCCTTGATACCTGACATGTAACCTTTAATAGAATTTTTTGCCAAGTCTTTCCTTTTTATTTGAGCTCTGAATCCATTAACTTATTGCATTCCTGTTGTGCAGTTGTAAAAGTCATAGTTTTTTAAAAAAAATAAATTATAAAAAAATAGTTTTACAATGAGCTTATAAAAATATAATTTATTTTGGTAATTACATTTTATACCAAATCCATTTAACAAAATGACATATTTATTAATCAAAGATAACACTACCCCCTTCAGCTTGTTGTCGAATTGTATTCTCCGAGGACTAAGAGAAAGGTAAAGATTCAGCAGAGAAGACGCTTAGATAAGTAAGATGTAAGAGGAGAGATATGACAGGGCTGCCACCACACCACCTGACAGGGACTTCCTATTGATCCCTCCTCAGCCCTCTCCCCTCCCGCTCCTCCTCGGCTCATATCCTCCGATATGATTGGCCGTTACTCCTCCCTACCGCCTGATACATATTTCATATTCACCAATCCCGAGCCGTTATTATACATATCTGGTGGGAGTGAGCGTCTTGCAAAATGGCGGCTATCTCTGTGCTGTCCGCATTACTGGGCATATTTATCTTTCTCTACTAATATAATATCTTCTTTGTCTTACAATGGGACTCGATTATCGTTTTATTGAAAAGCTTAAGAAAACTTAAATTTTACTGGAAGCTACTAAACGCCATTTTACCATTCTTCATCGCTTACTGGGTTCATTCCTAGTAAAAGAAACCTTTCAGTAGACAGGGTTGACTAACTTCAATTTCAGCAGTTATTTATCATTGCGAAATTACTACCTTTTTCTTTTACAAATTGTCGACGTTAGTATAAAAATGTAACAGTTACTGTAATTTACATTCAGCTCTTGACTGCTAATTCCATGCTAAATTACACAATTAGAGAATTATTATGAAAATAGAAACACTGATTTTTGTAGAAATAGTCATTCTGTCTATCGAGAAGCTTATTTGATATTATTTGAGGAGCTGGTTTTAATCTGATAACTCTGAAGTGGTTTTAATTTAATTAATTAGAATAAGATGAAAAATATTTTGTATTCGGATAAATCAACACAACTATCTATTTTCAGTTCTGGCATATAAGATCCTTTGCAGAAATACTGAGACCATAGGCGAAATATTGGTTGGGGAACTTTTATATCATACAGTGTTATCGGTTGGGGAGGAGAAGGTTGTGGCGGAGGCAGAGGTATAATAATTTAAAACTTAAAACCTGGCAAATTTTGAATTTGAGAACCTACCTAAAACAGCAAAAATTTTGGTAAAATATTTCCAAGAGATGTAAATTTCTTGGTAGATACGTTAGTATTCTAAAAATGATGAATTTCAGTAAAAAAAACAGACATTTGCCATGTTGAGAGAACCAATCAAATTATTTGAGAAATTTTCGACTATCCAATAAGTTGTACAATGCCGCAGACACTGGGACCAGAACATATAACTACAAATTTCTTGATTTTTTCTTTTGAATTTCATAAATTTTATATATTCATTACTTTTCAATACAATTTAAATGTGATACAATAAAACGATTAAAAAATCTAGTTTCTTTATTTCTAATGTTGGTTGCGATGTGACGCGGCGAAGGGGATGTGACGCCCTTTTCATTCCAAAACATTTGGTTACAGAAGAGGAGTTGTTTATTTTCGAAAACCACATAAAATTAGTTCAAATTATAATAATTTATTTTTGATAATAAATGTCTTATAATATTTAATATATATCTTTTCTAACATATTCAAATTTTTGTTTTCTCCTTTTTATTTAATAATTATTATTGTTTCCAGTACTTTTGAAACTCTCATGAAGATTTTTAGGAAGGAAAAATAAATTGAACCATAAACACCGTGGTCCCCTTGAGTCCTCCGTTCCTTGAAACTTATTTATGGACCACACAATTGGTATGAAAAATGATTATTGGATTGGATAACAGTTTCCCAGACATGGTAATTGACTGTAGCATTAACGAAAAGTAATATTGACTATTATGACTTATTTATTATTATTGAATTGGGGAACAATTTCTTGAGGGTCATAAATATAAATAGTGCAATATTATTTATCCTATTTGGTTATAAGATCTACTTCTCTCTGCATGACAGATGTCAACGGCAGAATATTATTAAAATATGCTTGTTTGTTTTTTTAATTAGTTATTGATATTTACAACTGTATTAACTAATATATACATTTAGTAAATACGATGAGTTATATTACAATGGTGTGATACAGTCCTGTGTAAAATATATCTTTTGATAGACCTCCAATATCATTTCTACAGTAGAAGGAGACTTGAGAGCCCCGCACGGTTGGGGCGTAGGTCGTAGAGCGCACGGTTCGGAACGTTGTGGGTTTGATTCCCTCCTGGGGCAGTTAATATTTATTTATCGGCGGTCCTGAGAACATTAATCTTGACTCTCCTTCCTTGATTAGTACGCGGCGACAACTATGGTAGCCGCCAGGGTTTGGCAAAAAGAACCAGCAGTTGGAATTTTGAAGTCCAGATGGATTAGTTTATTTGTAACAAAACAAGGTGCTTTAAGGATTTTATGTAGGATTGTTGATATTAAGGATTGCATACGAGTGGAATTCGGTGATTTTAATAGAGCCACAAAGCTCAATTCCGTAGGTTATGGTCAATTCGGACAATTGCATTTTCCGTGCTGAAATGTCACAACCTGCTCGACCGCTACCCCCCTCTTAGTTTTGATTTTGGATACGCCCTTGCTTGGTGAGGCTGATATTGGGATGAAATGGGATGCTAGCTGTATAAGCTGTGTACTGGATAGAACCAAGGTTACTACTCTGAGGTACACCAAGTAGATTGAGGAATGAGGGATGAATAAACAGTGTAGTTTTTATACAGATGATACAACATCCATGGCATTGCTAAATATTGGACTGAAATGTTTGGAATCTAGTGGTCACTAAAACTTGTAAAATAAAACTCTCATTTAATAAGCCAGTAATTATTTTAATTCATCAAGACTTTTAAGGGAGATATAGATCATGTCAAAATAATAGCACCATCTGGTATTCTGGTTCAATAATTTCTTTTCCTCTCTGCATTATTTCGTCGTTTTCTTATCAATTATTTATTGTATTTCCCTTCTACAATTCATTTTAAGATGGGGTTAGGCATTTAGATTTTTTTTTAATTTAGCCTTCAATTGTTACAAACTTCATACCGCACTTACATGTGGAAACTTATTTGTTACTTGCTTATTATTCAGTATGTAGGTAACTATTATGTTTTATAAATATGTATTAATCTTTTAATATATTTATCGTATTGATGCTGTAATGTGTTTATTTAACTTCATTTAAGTTCTAAAATAATTTTTAATTTCCTGACTGTAAAAAAGTTAACAATTTCACCTGCTTATAAAGACTAACCAATTAAATAAAATCGTTTCACAACATACTCTCGATTGCAGAGTTTCATTAAATTAATTATTAAAATATTTTCATTGTTTTTAAGCGTTTATCAATATTTCACATAAACTAGAGCAAGACAGGCGGAAAGCAGTCTACAAAGAAGTATCATGCTCATACAGCAAACAAACCGACACACGTATCGGACATTCCTCGCCGGCTGCACAAACGTCGGGGAATTTAATTTATATATTTGAATCATGTGGTAGTGGGGGGGGCAGGAGGGAGGGTCGGAGGAGAGAGAGGGGAAGTGACTCACTCCCGCTATTTGCAGAAAGCAACCCCCCTTCCCCTCCACCCTGAACCCTGATTTTCGCGCGTTTAAACAGAGGCCATCCCTAGCCAACGTGTATCGGTCTCGTTTGGGTTTGATCTCACCGTTTGATCCCACAACCGCACAACCCTCTAATTCTATCAAATGCCCTTTCTTTCTTTTTTCTACTTTTTTTTTTTTTTTTATGAATCTATCTTTTAAATGCTCGATTCGTCACCCTGTTTACATTTATTTTCATCACTCTAATTCTGGAAACGTACCATTTGTTGTACCTACAGAATAGGTAATGTTAAGAATGAACTCACTGTACTTTATTCATAAATGTGACGGACAGGTATAAGATATAAGTATAACATAATGATTACAAACTACTCATTTTTACAAATAATTAAAAATGTATGTATTTCCCTCCTTATCCCCCCCCCCCCGATCCTTGTAAAACAGAAAAACAAAAAAAACATGAATTAATAAAATTACTTTATATGAAAAAACATAATTCAATGTGACTACTTTTTTCTACCAATGGTACTTGAAGGTGTCCAAGTGAAATACTTATTGAAGTTTGAGTTGACTGTTAAAAAACTACTTAAATGATTGGAGGTGAGGGGCCTTGACGAGGTGCCTTCTTTAAAAATGTTTAATAATTACCTTATACTTTCATTGATAAGTAATTGATATCACAAGGAACAAAAGAATTCGGGTTTGAGCCTATGGTAATAAAGATCTAAGTAATAAATACGTACCAGGTCTTACCGATGACTATAAACATTCAATAAAATTATATAAGATGATATTGTAAGATGGTTTGCTATAATAATAAAATTTACATTTTATATACATGTAAACATCTTGATACCTCTGAATATTATTATGTAAATTTAATTGATAAAATAAAAATATACAATTATACTCACATCCGCAGTAACATACTAATAATTCGAGCCTAGCTTTTATACAACTACATTTTTTTTTTGTATGCATTTTTTTAACAGTTACAAAGGAAGTGTACTCAAATGCGTTAAACCAAATTTTGTTTTGCAAATTTTACAATCATTCAAATATGATCTCTATTAAATAAAAATAAAAATTTAGGTGTAACATAGGAGATGAAATTGCATATTATAATTATAGTTTCATTTTCTTGAACAAAAACAATAACAAATCAAGATAATAATGCTACTTTGAATAAATCACTATTAATTCAGATTTTTTCTCAGCTTTTCATTTCCTTTCAATTTCAGTTTGCCGCTTACTTTCTACACAATATTTAGACTGTTATTTACACAAGCTGTAATGTTTATTATTATTTAAAATGCCAAAAGTAACCACATCGTTTTCTTCAAATTTGAAATCATGGATCGATTGAAATTTTGAATTTGAAATAGGACCTCAATTGGAGATAACATACAGAGTGTAGAAAAAATGTGTAAAAGAATGAATTTATACAATGTCAAGAAATAATGCCACTTGAATTAGCACTTGTTCTAACTATTGCCATTTTAGCTTTGTCAACAAATTTGCTATTTTCAGGAAACAATATTTTTGTTACACAAAAGTTTCAAAATAATAAATGAATTTAATGGAAGTGTAACTCGTGTTCAAATCTAAGATACCTTAAACTAAGTATGAAACAAGTTTTATGAAAAATTCATGGCTTTCTACTCCAGAAAATATAACAATAAGCTAAATAGGAATGATTCAGTTGTTTTTAATGACATTGAAAACCACGCGATAATTTAAAATGAAAATAAATTAGTCTCCATAACGTTTGTTGGTGATGTAGAAAAATCATTAAATAGTTATAAAGCTTTATATTTATAATTATAAATCATTAAACCATTGAGAATTAAGTTTCAAGTAAACGAATTTTGACATGAATCGGTTAGTCAATTGACTACAATAGTAGTTCATGGCACTGTATATTCATTTGTATTTAATTTGATTTTCTCACGTTGTCAAATTAACAGTTTAAAAATCAAACACAATCATTACTAATTTTCGTTTATTATTATTAATTGTACTAATTTCACTTTTAGGTTTTAAAAAATGTTTCAGGTAATGTTATTACATTTAATTATTTATTAGGAGATGTTTTAATATGAAAATTATTACAACATTTTGTAATTTAGTAATTTTAGTAAGTGTTTTACTCCTTTTTTGAATATTGTAAAATAAGTTATCACTTTTCTTAAAAATCATTGTTGGATATTTTAGTTTTTATTTTAAATTTTTTGTTTTAGTTTTAGCAGTATCTTTGAATATTTTAGCTATATTTGTTGATTTTCTTATGTATATGTTATGTTTTTATTGTATATTAGAAGATATTTTTTTTGTTTTATGTTTTAATTGCATAGTCTGTGGGTTTTTACTAAATACATATCTGGGATCTGCTTATATACATATAATATATTTCACTTTCACTGCTAAAGCTCTTTCTTTAACCCTTCAAATATTGAAAATAACCGATGCCGTACTTGCACATCACACAACTTTCACTTACCTTTACGTACCTAAGTTTTGATTACTAATCTAAAGTTTAATCATACTAAAAAACATAAGTGATTTTAATATGCAGTCAATCGATTAATAGGCAAAAGAATTGAGCAGATATGGAGTGAGGCAGATAGAGGAGGAAAGATGTTTTGAAGGACAAACGGAAAAGGATCTCACTTTCCTCTATTTTGTACCAGGAGCACAGGAGATGGAAGGAAGTTACGAACTATTCCTAGCAGAGCCCGGCTTGTAGCGGCTTATCAGTTGTGAATAAATATTTTTTGGTTTTTAATAACATTAAAGCTATTAAAAATATTATAAATACAAACATTAATGTTAAAAATATATACGTACGCTCTCATAATTAAAGCATCTAAAAGTTCGTAATAAAATAATAAGTTAATCATTTATAATTATAATGAGTCATCTTTATTTTAAAAAATTAATTTTTAATAACTTTATTGAATACAGGGTTGATATTTATAGTATGAACATTTAATTGCTCGTTTATGATTCAGTATATATTTAGATATTAATTGAATTAAATTATGATACATTTTATTATCATACAAATTCGTTTGCCTTAATATCTAGCAATTTAATTCAATAAACAATTCAATTATCCTCTAATAAAATCCAACCTTTTTTCATAAGTGAAAGTGTATTTGAAGCTCCGCAGCTCTTGACCATTTCTGCTCTCCTGTTCCGTGGAGACGCAAAACTCGCCATTGTGCCATGCTTCACATTCCAACTAACCGACTGACTGACTGACTGAGCTCCTCCCATCATCATCATCATCATACTTTTTAACTTTTATAACGAACTAGTGGGAAGTCCCGTTTTTAGGACGGTTTTAATCACCCTCCCTATTCGTTCTAGACATATATATATTTAAAATTACTTCGAATTACATATATTTTTTTAACCCAGCATAGAACAAATCATAAGAATAACCACCATTAATGATCATATTATAGTTTTGTCTTTCTTGAGATTTAGTGGACAATAATTCAGTGAGTATTTTATCTGTTCTATATCTTATGAAAATGAAGATAAAACTGGTTTCCATTTTGCTTAATACTGGTCCGATTTAGAAGCTAACTGTAATGTTTTCAGAAGATAAACACATCGTTTTCAAGTTAATCGAAAAAATTTTTTTTTTCTTTTATATCACACTTAATCCAATTTCTTTTTTGAGTCGAGTTTTATTGCATATTTTTAGATAGCATGAGGAGAACTAATAATTTCAGGTTCATAGCCATTGTCTATTTTGAGTTACGTCAGTGATCAATATAGAGGGTAGTAGATAGTATAGTAATATCAAAGTACAAAATTTCACTATTACTGATCCAATTTTTAATAATGATTTTAGTTTCCCATTCTAAATAATTTATTATGTTTCATCGCTGTAGATATACATCTCTTAACTAAAACTATACAGTTTTCAACTTATTTGAAAAACTTAGTTTTTTATTTAAACTTTTTTTACGAATGAGATTGAAATAATTTTTTAAGAACCACGATATTAAATACGATGTTAAAATATGTGGTTTGTTTTAATAAATGTCAGGTCGTGGATTATAGACAATGTGTTTAACTTTTTTTTTATTTTCTTTTAATTTACACTCTTAATCATCTACTTAGTTTTTGACTATGAGAAAACAGGTAAATGTGGAATTTTTCTTTATATTGTTTTCAATATATCGTAATTTGATTTTCATAGCTTTTTAAAGATAAAACCTCAATAGATATAAATTAAAAAAAAAAAACTTTTAAAAATATAATATAACTTATAAACCTTAAAATACCAAAGGTAGTAAAAGGTAAGACCCAACATGAATTACTTTCTTTTTCACAGGAATGCACTTTAATTAACTTTTTATTTCTGTTTTAGAGGGATCGGGAAAAAAATATAAAAAAATTATTAATAAATAATATTGCTAGTGTTACTTGGGCCAAGAAACAAACCACAAACAACAGAAACAAAAACTTTTTTTGTTTATTGCAAAGGAACGAAAATAGTTACAACACTCTTAACTAACCAACAGTTACCCTCCTTTTTTTTTTTTTTTTTTTTTTTTCACACTATCCAAAAACAGCTGTTTTAATTCATTCATGATTTCAATTATAATCGATCGGCCATATAACATCGTTACACTGCCTCTTCTTAAAAACTGTTTGTCCCGCACAGAACCATCTTCACATTCTTGGTATTGGTGTACGTTTCCTATGATGCCGAGAGAAAACTTATTTTATCTTAGTCTCTAGTACTTCTAAGCTTCTCCTACTTTCTGATTTTCCATTTTTTATTATCATTATTATGATGCTCTCCATGACTTGAACTGATTAAGTCATTTTTACCATGTTTATTTTCATCTCCTCGTCTCCTATCTTCATCCCTTCTACTACATTCTTAACGTCTGTTAATGTACTTCCTCTCTTCTTCACGTATTCTTCTTTGAAGATTCTTCCCTTTTTATCTTCATCATACCTATTATTTTTTCCTCTTTCTCTCCAGCTGTAATATTTCCTGCAACGAGAGTAATCGCCTTTCCTTCTTTCTCTCCATCTGTAATCGTCGGCAACTCTATCAACGGTCATTCTCTTATCATCGCCTCTTCAATCCTTTCTATCTTTGCCTCTAACCCTTTCTCTTTCCCTGTAAAATTCTCTTTTGCTGGAATGACTATACATATTCCGAGAGTTTCCCTCATCCTTAGGCTTTCGGATATATTGTACTCCAATACCTTTTTGTATACTTTTCTTGACTACTTCAAAATCTTGAGCACTCGCTACATTTACACCGAGGGTTTTCGGTCTCAATAATCTCTAGCTCTACTCTGGGTCCAGATCATGCACCCCGTCAGCAAAAATATCAACAGCCATGTTTTCCCGAACGTCCCCTGCAACCATAACATTAGTCAACTCCTCCCCTCCTCCTGCCCTCTTGTCCTGAACCGTTCTCCATGCACCTGCCTCAGATGAGGTTCACATAATCTTTTCTCGAAATTGTCGTGAAAATAGTTGAAGTCATGATGTTTCACACAGAAGTTGACATACACGCTCCGAATAATATCCAGAGTCTCTCCTCGAAATAAAACGATTAGGGAAGTCGTTCCTTCCTGTCTATTCCAGCTGCCAGTCGAGGATATTGCCTTGAACTGCCACAGATTAGATGTCAATGATGACCCTTCGTCGTATGTTGAAGACTTGATTCTGACTGGGGCTCCCGAAGCGTCTTCTTCCATATTGCGAGCATCTCTCTCTATTGTCAATCGCACATCCGCGATACGTCCTCCGGCCTAACAGGCTTAAACTCCTGCTCCAGGAAGTCAACTTTACCATCGAGTCTTCTAATATAACGCTCCACTGCGTCCTCACCTTCATATTGTCTTTCTCTAGACCTTACCTGATTTTCAAGATCAGAATTCAGACCTACCTGGTTTTCCACATTCCCTGTGCTTTTTAAGTCCTTCTGAATATCCTTCAACTTCAATGTAAAGTTTTTTTCAATTCATTCTGGACAGATTTCATTACATCTACGGTGGATTTCATTTCCCTAAGAATTGACAAGAAATCTTCCATATTCGCTGCCTGACCGTGTGATAACTGTCTCTAACCTTTTTTTCTTCCAAGTAACTTAATACTTCATTTCTTATCAGCAATAAAAAAAATAGAATAGAAAATAGTTTCTTCTTTTTTTCTTACCCAAAATTTTTCTTCTGACACGAATTGTCGCGTGTTACCTGGGCCGAAAAAACAAACCACAAAGGACAGATATAAAAACATTTTTTTTTTATTTGCAAAGAAACGAAAATATTAATAACACTTTTAACTAACCTAGAGATGGGAAAGTTCACTGGGAGAATTAAAATGTCTATGTCGTAATGTTCCTAAACTATTACTAAATAAATTAAATTAATCTATTCATTTCTATTAACAAAGAAATCATTTAATTTTAGCAAATATCTCGAAAATTATTGTTTTTAAACAGCCACCATTTTTTATTCCTCCTAACTATACATGACAGACTCATCAATTTTGACTAGTAACTATAAATAGCTTTAATTAAATTAATCAAAAATTTGGGTTAAATACATTACTTTTTTCTGCTCTTTAGCTCTTGTGCGAGGTGCAACACTAGCTCTTTTCCCTCCTTGCCGGTCTTGTGATCAATTGATCTTAAATATCAGCTAGGTTCTATTCTTATTGAAATAAACTAAGAGGGGTTTGAAATTGTCCCTACGTTGCTTCCTCTGAGCTATCTTATTATAACAAGTAATAAGCAATGGATGAATGTAAAATACAATAGAATTTTATATTAATTATGCAAAAAAAAAAAAAAAAATGTGATTCTATGGTTGTTATTTTTACTTTTACTTCATTGAAACCTAATTTCAAAATGATAGAGTAATTGGATAAAAAGGAAATAAAAAACATGGAGAAAATAAATGCTTTGGTATCTCTATAGTTTTTAAGACAATGCTTTACTTTTACTTAACTATATCCAAAATATATAATAATCAGAATCTTGCCATTGTCAATACAAGATTCTTCTCACTGTTTCAAACAACGGTTTAAAACGCAGAATGTTTAACTTTAAGATAAATAAGGATATATTACAAAAAAATGATAAATTAAGAATTAGTTTATTGAAGTGAAGTACCTTTCAAAATTGAAACATCGCAGTGATGTAATACATTTAACTCTTCTAGTTTAGTTTAAAAAAGTCTGATGATGCTTTATCTCCACTTTTATTTTTTTCCATCCAGCGTTTAGGCCCTTTACTAGTTGTCACGGAAAATCTTTAAACATACATCAATTTTTACCTCCAATTTGTACATTTATAATAATAAATGCCATTGCCAATGTAAGACATAGTTACATTGGCAAATCTTAAATTGGTATTTTCATAATAATTTTTTTCTTACAGGATATTATGCTCAAGAGTTTGATTTTTTTTGGGTGGGGAGGGAGGGTCCCATTTCACATATTGAATTAGCAATTAAAGGTAATCAATTTTCTAATAATTTTTATTTTTATATTAAACTCACTAACCCCAATTAATACACACATTATCAACAAAAGCTATCTGCACCAGTCTTAAAAAACAGATATATCTATTAAATAATATTAATATAATATTTTTACATTACAAATTAGTAACTAATGTTAATCAACTTAGTAATAAACAAAATTAATTTATGCATAAATATTTTCTTGTTTCACTGATTGTGACAAAAGTATGTTTTTACTCCATCTTACCTTTTGCAATCTAGTCTATAAAAAGATTAATTTAAACTCGAATATTGAAATATTATTAAACCTTTTAAATGTTGTATATAGTACCAATGTAATATGTTTTAAGTCTTGTGGTTATTTGATGTTTTGGTTTCTTCTTTTCCTGCTGTTGAATGATTTCTTAGCCTTTCTACAGCAGAGGAAGAAGCACAACGATTATACTTCAGTTATCTTCAGTTGGCGGCCGGAGACAGGGGAGGTGAAGGAGGTGTGATGTTGCGGTATAGAGAAGGAGCAGTATCGACCAGGGTCACTCTTCCCCTGACCCTCTATTATTTAGGGGATCCGAAGAGGGAGGGAGGGGGATTGAAAGCCTTTTTATGACGGCCCCCTCCATAACGACCAGCTGACCCCTACTCGCGCCCGCGCACTCGCCTCTTCTAGGAGTCGCAAGAAAAAAATCCAATATTAATATCTGCTCAAGGAAAGGGAGGAGGGGGAAAGCGAGTGCGCAGGCCCCTATGCTTGGATTTATGTATCTATAGAAAGCTGGAAGCCCATTGGCCGGTGGGCGGGGCCTCGCCCTTCAGGTTCCTCGCGTGTGTTAATATTACAGGGACCCTTATGAGGAGGCCGTAAAGGTCCAAACCCTCGCTGAAATCTTAATGTTACGGCCCCTGTTCCCGGTTACATTCCCGGCGGGTATAATTCTGATTTCCTCGCTCCCGATCTACTCTTCTTCAGTGTATTTCCTTCCCTCCCCTCCCTCCTCCCTCACGATTCTAGGTACTTAGGCTTATCTACATCTGTAATACTCGCTCCGACACTTCCTTCTTTGAACCTATTACTTCCCTTTTAGCTGATTTCTCTTAGTACTGTGGGAAATTTTAACTCAATGAAAAATTAGGAATGATGAGTTCTTTGGTTTGATGGAATAAAAAATTGATGGTAGTTATTATTGGGGTCAAATCAAGATAAAGGATTTATTTATCGATGTTTTTATAAGAAGTATAGAAACAAAAATTTGGTTCCCGTTTCACACAACTTAGCTTAGCACCCTAATTTGAGATTAAATTAATCCTTGTACGTTTCAGAAAAGCAATTTCTTAATTTCTCAAGATGGAGATACATTACTTAAATCTATATTTCGTACATTGGTAAGTGAAAGTAAAATTTAACTAGTGACAGGATGTGGAGCTAGGTTTTGTTGAGGTACAAGTTAAAAAATAAATAAAATGTGGTAGTTAAAGGATTTTATATTTTAATACAAATTATTAGTAGGTCGCTTTAAATTACCTTTAGTTGCTGATTCAGTAAGTAAAAAGGATTTCCAAAATAAATAAAAATATGAATATCATTTAACAGATATGTTTTTATATACTTCTGTAAAAACTTTTTAAGAAGGTGTAAGTCTTATTTTATTGTATAAATTGTAGGTAAAAAAGGATATATGTTTAAAGGTTTTCCTTGATAATGGCCTCAGGGACAAAACGTTAGAGAAAAAAAAATATAAGTATAGATAATGGATCATAAAACGTTTTGTCTTAACAAATTCAAAAGAGTTAACAGTATTATATTAATGAAATGTTTAAAATTAATAAGGTACTTCAATTAAATAAATTAATTTTTATTTGTTATGACATTGTTACCCTAGGTTGTCTAGAAATTAATCCTTGAACGTTTCAAATTAGTAACTCCTTTATTATTGAGAGCGGCCAGGATTCGGCTTACTGAACATTTCGTAGATAGTAAAATCTGACAATGGTTATAACAACTATGGAAATACAAAAGAATTAATTTTCTACTTAGTTTTTTTTAATTATTTTATATTTATAAATTATTATCACTACCATTAATTATAGGCGGTTAATTATTGCAAATAAAACTAATTGAATGTACTTGATGTATTTTTTTTTTTTTTTATCTTAAATTTCACATAATTGTATACTAATATAACCCATTCATTAAAAGTTGTTTGAGTCGTTTTTCGAAAACATGTTATTCACATACATAAACTATTCAGGTTTTAATGGAAAACTTGCTTTAGAGTTCCAAGCGTAAATACATAATTTAAGTTTTTGAGCTAGGATGTTCTCATAGATACACACTGATCTTATGGATTTTTTCATTATCAAAATTTATTATCTTACCACACAGTTCATATAAAAGTAAATGAAAGTGAAATCTGTATTAAGAAAAAATAAAATGGTAAAGCATAAGAGATTTACTGTTTTACGTCTTTCAAATTCCATGTTGTGCTTATCACTTTCATTTACTGTAAATATAGTTAATTCAAAAAGAAAATATTTAAAATATTACAACCTTTTGTTATATTGCTACACTGTGGAAGACCTTTATATTCCATATAGATAGTTAATAACTAAAATAATCTCACAAGAAGAAAAGCCTTGTGTTTAATACAAATTAATGGACGATGGTCTTCTGAAGGCACCTCGAAAAAACAATTACAGCAGGAGTTTACTCCTGATTAAAGAAGATAATTAAAGAAGACTTATCTTTAATTAAAAGTGCAGCTTCTGTCAAATGCAGATGATACTTACGTAATTGGCCCTTCACTCGATGCTACTATGTTAGTACACATGACAGTTTTAATGTGCCAGGAAACTTTGGTCTCCCCACGAAAATAAAATAAAGTATATGGTTTCGGGTGAATTATATTCAGCTTAAGAAACTGCCCGTATAAAATAAAAACAAATATCAGAAAGTTTTTCTCGGTGCTCCGGTAAAAAAGACTATCTTTCTATCCTTCTGAATTAGATATAAAGAGATAACTTTTATTTGCTAAAATTTTCTATCTTCTTTGGCCTAAGATGTCCCGTTAGATATAACACGATATTAAAAAGATCAAAATGCATCTATTTAAAATATTAAAATATAAATTATAGATATTAAAGATTTTGAAGCAGCTATAAACAAGATAAATGGCAGAAGCCTAATGTTTTAGAAACTAGAGAAGTCGACAATAGCCGAGAGCGCCTGATCAAAAAACCCGCTCGACATGGACATTCTCGGACTAACGCTGCGTCCTTTGACGTTTCTAATATCAATATGTTGACGTTTGAACTTCGAAAATATCAAAAGAATGAGTACTAAATGGTTTATACAGGACAAGTATATCACAAAGTACAAGAAAATTTGTATATTAAACTACAAGACTTCGATATTTGTAATCAGTATTAACGATACCTTGTGGATATCTATTTTAAGCTGGCATGCAACAATTCGTGTTTACCAACAATAAAACCCGGCGGAAAAGCCATCGAACAGAAGCTACAATTATTAGAAGATAGTAAATATTACACGGAGCAATTATCCAACGGCACACGCAATTGATCAGTAAACATCCACCTAATTTTAAAAACATTTTTTTTCCTGTGGTACTTTTATTTTTTCCCCTGATTCTATTTTATGAGTAACTCAATAAGATAAAATAAATTAAATTGAAAATAAGCAGAACATATGCTGATCCCAGGATTAGTGTTTAATAACAGAAAGAACTTTCATATAATGTTTATAATTAATAATACATTAAAACATAAATATCCGTGAAATTTAAACATAATTTTGATATAATATTTTAACATCAAGATGAAATCATTAATATTAAATTACTATAGCATTTATAGGTCTCGTTTTTTGATAGAATTCGTATATATTTTTTTATTTATTAAAAATCAAATACATGTAAAATAGAAAGGATTATAGATCAGACAACTCTATCTGAGATTTATAAATTATTAATGTTTTTTATTTATTTTAAACCTTATTTTAAAAGATATTGAATATTTCTGTGACAATGAGGTGAAATTCGTATAAATTGATCAATTAAATACGATTATTTTGAAAATAACAAATCTACAAGCTTAAAAATATCTTGAATATCTTTCAGGTTCATTATAGGAACATTAATGAGGTAAAAAAAAAAAAAAACACCATTAAGATCCGTACATGATGACAGTTTACAGACACTGCAACAACTTTCCAAGGTATAAACATTATGATAAATGGGGTCATAGCAGTATTTACTGTCGTGATATTACTGTAAGACTAGTAAGTCTGTTTGTTAATAGTTCATGAAGAGATAGTAAAGGAAGTGCCTTGCCATTGGACTGTTGCATTTTATCCATTTCACCAAGATTATTAATAATATCTTAGTAATAATATTGATCACACCACTCCGTATTTTATTTTGCGTTATTAAACACAGTTCTATCAATAGAATTAAACAAAAATATTCATATTAGCTAGTCATGTCTTATAAGAATCCCTTGTATTTCACCAGGAGGTACAATACTAACTATATCGATTTATGTTAGTTTATATTCGAAAAAAGGAGAAGAGAACTCTATTATAAAATCTATTACCTTTATGATATGAAAGGAAATTATTTTTTTTCTTCAACTATTCGTGTCAGGGTTCTATTTACAGAGAGATTCCCCACCATTGATAACGTGTGGATTCTTTTTCTTATCAGTTATTTTTCCATCAGTTTTATGCCTTTCATGTGGAAAGTGTTTTTCGAAGAATCTGTTAGGTGATTTGGAGTTTATTGATCTACTTAAGTGTGCTTTCACTTCTGATGTAACTGCGTAGGTTGTGATGACGTACTGTTATATGTATTTTAAAATTAGAACCAACTTTTTTCTTCTTCTTTTTCATTTAAGCTTTCTTATCCAGCAAATGAGAACATGATTTTTATTATGCTTACTATTTTATTTATATATAATCGATACTATTATTCATTTAGTGGAGTGGTTACCAATCCATAGAATCTGTGGATGTATAAGCTCGAAATCGAAGCATGTGTGGCCAGAGGACACTAGAGGACTTTGGAGTAGGACTCTCAGAAAATACTTCATAATTAGGTCCCTTAAAAGTGAATTTAGAGTCACTTTTATTAAGCATTGCTAAAGTTAAAACCTTTTACCTTACGCACGACACATCAGGAAAGACAATTTATAGTTATAGTTCTAATCGTCACAAAAATGTCTGTTGCCTAACCCCATGGCTCACGTGGCCCACGTATGTTCCACGGACCACCGTTATGAAAACCACTGATCTTGAAGTATCAGTTTTCCTTTCTTGCCTCTTAGTCTAACGTAAGAAAACATACAAATTTCCTTACCTCGGATGTCTCTATAAATACTCACTTTGTATAGATTCATAGTTTTAATGGTTTAATTTTATCATCCCTATTTTATTAAATTTTTGGAAAAATATGGAATTAAATTCCTTTTTTGCACTGTTGAAACCAAATTTATTGTTTATTCAAGCGTGCTAGTTTGAACTTTCTAACATTGGGTTTCTCTACTTGTATTTTCCCAAATTCAGAGGTTCTTAGCGATACATTGTGTCAAGATTTTCTTCTAAATGTTTCATTTCATAAAGTAAAAATCAAAAAGGAAAAATGAACTACTTCAAATCCCAAGTTAAATAAATAAATAATATATGTATGGGTATAATGAATGTTTTCATGTTTCGACCCTATACTAGCCATACCCAATCTTTCCATTTCCAAAATTTTCTTGATTTTATTCATTTAATATTTGATATCTGTTCATTTTTATCTAACTAATGATAATATAGTTTGATTTCATATTGGGAAACAGTAGTATTAAGAAACATGGAATATATATAGGAGGGATTCTGGAAGGAATTAAATCTGGACTGAGATGAAGTCAGAAGTCAAAATCCCTATCAATCCCTATCAGAAAGTGGCTGAAGTAATCTCCCCTTCCTCCAGATGACAGGAGAGGCTGGAGAATTCCCCTGGATCGCGGGGGGATGATTGAGGAGGAAGATTCGGAGCCATGTCTCTTGCAGGTTTCATCTGTTTTTATTTAAATCACATCCAATATGGTGTGTTGCCGAGAGCAATTCCTGATACGGGATTGACATTGAGGGGGTTCTTGAGAAAGGATGGATTGAACATGGTGATTATTTTCTTTTAAAAGGGAGCGTCTAGATCTCTTCGGTTCGACTTCTCTTCTCCTTACATCCGCTACATGTGGATTTGAAAGGAGCTATTGAGCTTGATGGGATCCGATCTCTTTTCAAAACTGAATAACCTAAACCTTTAACAATGTTTACTTGGGAGTGATCTTCCGTAATTTAGAAAAAAATATAGACATGAGTAACATTCAAACACCCTAAAAATTTAAAACATTCATAACATGATAAATTTACCTTAGAAATTTTATTAGTAGACCAATAGGAATGAACTGAAAGCCCGAAAGTTTCTTAATTTATTGTTACTATGTTAAATAGAAAATAAACTATCTATTATAAACCAAATCCTCGACCCAGATAGAAGGTTGATAATCAAAATGCAAAAGATTGTGAACTATGGTAGGAATACAAAAACACATATAGAAATGAAAAGAATAAGGAAATTCAAATAAATAAAATGAAATATTAATAACAAGTCCACTTATGAATTATATAAATAAAGACGTACAGATATAAATAAAAATATAGAAGGAAGTAATGGGCAAGGAAATTTAGTGTAAGAATAACGTGAAAACAATTAAACCATAGGGATAAATTAAAATATGAACAAAAAACGAAAATTCTAACTTCGAGTAATCTATCTAGTCATAACTTGATATAATACAAATATTTATAGACATATCCGTTAAATTTATAAAATATCTTTGATATGATCGCTTTTATTTGTAAATTATAATAAAGCACATACATTCATACCCTAAACCTCAAGGCAGCTTTGTTACCAAATATAATGTCCTACAGCACTCAAATGCAATGAATGGATTTTGAATAGCAGGGAACATTAGCAAGTCTCAATTTTCAATTTTAAGCGTATGCATAATACTTAATTAACAAATGATCACTAAAAGTCGTATTTTCTGTGTTAAAATAATAATATCTATAGTTATATCATTATGCCATGTCGCCTCTCTTTAAAAGTTTTGAAATGTTCATTAACCGAACGCAGATTTTTAAAATATCCTCAGTTGAAGGCAAGGGTCGAAATTAAACTAAATCTGTTCCACTACAACCCTTGAAGGGTCAGGAGTGCAGTACTTTATAAGGAAGCACTGACTTACTTGACCAACGGTTGTGCAAGAAGGTGATTTGGTCAGAATCACGATCGACTGCCAGATTTTTACCCAATTATGAGGCTAGATGGACCTCGGAGGGCTCCGAAATAAAATTTAAAATGGTTTTGACTCATGGCTACAGTAACAGAATAATTAATTTTCTGCTACAACCGGATTCTAGCCCAAGTCCTTAGAGTAACATTTTACTCTCTTAGCGACTATTTTCGGATAGAATTCCTTTCATATTATTTTTTGTGATGTGATATTTCTCGAAGAGGGAGATATTCCCGTCCTCCAACGTCAATCAAGTTGTGCTAAAACTGTAATGTATTAAAATTATAAAATTATTAAGAAAAAAAACTAATAATACTGATTTAATTGATGAACCCTTTACTTGATCCTAAGGATGACTATGACAAAAAACAAATAAAAGTAGCAGCTTGGCATTAGATTGTTGAGGGAGGCTAATTGATAAATATTTCCTATGGTGGACTATCTTCATGAGATTCAACCAAAATAGTTTAGTCCTTAATAGCAGTTGATAAAGACATCGCTTGGGCAGTAAAACGACGAGAATCCAAAGGCCACCGAGAAAAGGGGAAAGAATGACACACAGAGGGCGGACCGTAGTTGGCGGGGTAGGGTGGGATAAATTGCGGAGAAGTTTAGCCAAGAGACGGCGTAGAAGGGGGAACTCCTCGAGGAGGTAGAAGAGAAGGAAAAGAAGTCTTATTGTTGGAGAGTAAGAAAAAGATATAGCGGTAAAGCTGTGTTTGACCTGCCTCCTGGCGGGGGCAGTTGGAATCGATAGCGCCCCTCTCTTCGGAACCTCCCCCCCTCCCAATGGGAAAGAAGAATTCTGAGGATGTCACTTTAATTGGCGGGAAGCCAGATGAAAAAGGCGGGCGAAATGTGGTCCCGCGCGCTGTAGTCCTTTATATCACAAAGGCCGTGGGCGCTTTGTGAGGTAATTGCCAGGTATACAGCCCTGCCGAAGAAGACTTTGAGAAGATTTAATAAGACCACTGTACGAGACAGGGAATTATTTGCTCTTCCTTAACTGAGGGTGGCCAATGAAGGCCCAATTTCTCTACATCTCCCGGCTTTACCTTTTCCACTCTTCCTCTGAACGTATGTTCACTAAGATATTTTTTATTGTGTCAGTAACGTTTCAAGATTTTTCGTTTGTCTTTTATCATTTACTGTATGTAAAATAGAAAAAAATGACGTTGAACCAATAAATGAGTAAAACTCAGAATGTTATAAAAGTAAGGTTTATCGTAATATTACTCTATCCGCAGGCACTGTCCAAAAATCTCAATGCACACATTTATATGGGCAATAAATAAAATATATATAAATTTCCATCCGCTCTTTACGTTTTTCAAATGCTACCTCTCATGCCTTCAAAAGCTCTGTACCTTTTTCAACAATCAATAAAAAATTTTGAGTTTAGATGTCGATGTTTATAAAAAGAGGTGATGTGTTTAGCATGCACCCTTGAATAGTTCCCAGACCTCTGAGCGATGGTTAACTTATGTTATAGAATATAAATGATTTGACCATTAGTAAATAATATAGTCAAGTCCATGACAGTTGTGCGCTGGACTCTGAAATCGGAATCCAGTTAACAGAATATGATGACGACGGTCTAACTAATTTTTTAGATCATAAGAATTTAATTCTGCAGTGGTGAGTGACAAGTGACCACAGTTTTATGTAATGAATGAAAGACGGATTACATAAGATTTTAATGAAGACGATTATTTTAGATTTCATTGCGAAATTTGAAAGTGTGATGACTAGTTAAAGTAAAAAAAAAAATATATATAAGAATTTGGCATAATACATTCGAAACCCAGTACATTTTTTAAATTAGATAGCTTGGATAATTTTTATTTTAACAAATGCTAAACAATGAATAATATTGATAGAGCCTTCAACTTCAAATGAACTCTTTTCAATCTTCAATATACATTTTCTATTGCCACTGCAGTTTTTCAAACTTGGCTACACATACGAAAAGCTCATTAGACAAAAATATGCTTATGAAATTTGACTATTACTTTTTGTGGAGATTTTTTTATTTATTTCATTTTTAGTTTCAATCTGTCAGAAACTTTCAAAAGTTTTAACTGATACTGACTTGCTTTCGAAGCTATTAAGACACAATTGTATGACTGGAAGTGTAAGACTTTTTTTTTTACATTTTTTCATTACCCCAATGTGTGACATAATAAAATATAGGAGTTCGAGCAAAGGCAAAGAAAATTTTATGAAAAATATGTAAAAATTATAAAGGGTTTATGAGGGGTTCGTTTTCTAATCATCACTCCTATTGATAAATAGGATCGGGGATCCTCAGGTTGAGAGTGTAAATGTGATTAGTGCTTTTATTTTATTGTTACATTAGTCCTAAATTTCACATACTTTATCTTATTCTTATGTCTTTATGTACAGAGTTTGATTAGGTTCATTTTATTTATCTTTCTGTTTATATAATTATAAAGGTTTTATCATTTTTATTTATTTTATAGATATATGTGTGTATATTTATGTATTTTGTTTTTTAGTTTTGGTATAAATATGATCATTTATCACTATTACTTGTTGCTCAACTTTGTGGCAGACTATAATGGCTATGAATAAATTTTAATTTTGAAAAGTTAAAAATTCATTTCATAAAAATATTAAACTCTAAGTGCTTGTAGAATAAGATGACTATCGAGGTCACAAATTGCATGTGTTTGAGTATTTGTATTGATAGATATTAATACGAAATGTTTGTAAAACTATCTATTAAAACAAATATATTTATAGTATGAAAATTGCAGCTTCGAATAAATTGTGGAATCGATAGCCTGAAAATAGCGATATCTTTTCACTGTTTAAAGATACTAAAACTCTTAATCTTACTTAAAACACTTTCTTTTTCTTTTATGAAATCGTTAACATTTCCTACAATTTGAAACCACTATGAGGTTTTTGTAATTATTACTATCTGAGATTTACTCCTAAATTTGACCAATTTTTGCCAAAAACTTAATAATTTTCGTCTATTATTCATTGAAATATCTTCAAAACTATTTGGTCTAGGAGAACAGACCTAATGAATGAATCTAAATTTAATTATTTTTCACATTTCAACTGCCCTACAGTATACTTTAATAATGTTGCTCTTACCTCTATAAAACAGATCCGCTACCTTGGACTACAGCTGAACATACGACTAACTTGGAATCCTCATAAAAGACTGAAAAGACAGGAAACTACACGTCAATTTCAACTATTACAGCACTTGCTAGACAAACGGTTTAAACTTCAAATTCATTAAAAAAGACTGATCTACATGACAATAATAAGACCTATCTGGACATACAGAGTTGAGCTTTGGGGCTCCACTAAACCTTCGAATTTCTATCGTATTCAATCCAAAATTCTTCATAAAATCCTTAATGCTCCTTTCTTTGCCACAAATGAGATCGTCCATAAAGACGTTAATGTTCCCTATGTAAAGAATCTAGCCCAAACCAGACATCAAATCTTCCTTTATTAATTCCCTAACTACTCAACTAGTTTCGAACCTTACTTCCTCTTTTATTCCTTACAATCCTCCAAGGCGTCTGAAAATAAGATGGCCTCGAGATCTTATATTGTAAAAATGTTTTCAGAGTGCTACCAATGGGTGGATTCACTACATGCCTGTACCATACCATTATGATCTTACTTCAAATTTACTTGTTGTATTTTATGCACAGTTGTAAATATCAATAAATAAATAATAAAGAAAAATTATTATTCATTTCATTATGAGATAGATTTTAAGATCAATGTCAAATAAAAAAAATTGAAAAAGAATGATTGTAAAACAAATACGAAAAAAATAAATGTTCAATTTCTATTAATCATTTTTCATATATTCAAATAAAAAGATTAACCAAAGTACGTAAACTGAGTGGACATATACATAAATAAATTATTGCAGGTAAGACTTTAAAAATTATTCTAGTGGTAAATTACAAAACTTCTATTAAAACATAATACAACGGAATGAAACAAAAAAATCATATACAGAGGGCAATGAACTGATTTTTCTTACTATAATTTTTATATCCTGGAAACATTTAAAAAATGGTGTGGCCGGATCAGTGGTAACTACTTGTTAGAATCTTTAAATTCGTTTGCTGCCGCGTTAAAGATGAGTTGCACTGATCATTCTAATGAGTATTAATGGTAAACCAACCTCTTCTTCATATAAAATTTTTAAGGGTGATGCATTTATTTTTTTAAATAATTATGAATTTAATAATAATTTAAAAATTAGAACTTGAACAGTTTTTTTTTTTTTGCTTCTATAATCTCTCAAAATCCATTTTTCAATGTTTTCGGTAATCGGCAATTTTTAGAAAAACTGATACCAAACAATCTCCTATGGAACTTTATGTAAACTAATTAAATTTCGCAAAATGTTTTTACTTTTTGGAAACCCTCGATCATCTGTTGAACAGATTCGATACTTATGACTCCATCTTCACAAGAGACTTACTTGGAATCCACACTTGTCCAAGACAAGACTGAAACGACAAGAAACTGCTCATAGATTCCGATTGTTACAACTCTTACTTGACAAACGCTCTAAACTTCCCATTCACTACAAAAAACTAGTATACACTACGATAATCAGACCAATTTGGACGTATGGAATTGAGCTATGGGGCTCCACCAAATCATCACATTCCTCTCGCATCCAATCCTTACAATCCTAAATCCTACGTAAAATCCTTGATGCTCCTTATTACGTTACAAATAAACTCATTCACAAAGACTTTAACATCCCATTAATTGCAGATTTGGCCCAAAACAGATATGCGTCTTTTCATTCCAAACTCCTTAACCATCCTAACCCATTAATTCTTAATCTTTCATCCTTAACAATCCCTGATAATCCTCCGAGGTGTCTGAAAAGAAGATGGCCACGGGATCTTCTAATTTGAATTAATGTTTGAAGTACCACCAATGGGTAATTCCTTCCCAAGGTTTTCAAGTGTATATGAAACATACAACATATTTACTTATTGTATTTATTATTTGTACAGTTGCAAATCACATTAAATAAATTAAAAAAAAAAAACTTTTTGAAAACAAAAAAAAAATTCACTTTGTAAACATCTTGGTCTCGAATTTTAACTACTTTAAAAATGAATATTTTTGGTGAGGTACATAGTTTTGCTTAAATCGGTTACAAAAATTTTTCGAAGCAGCAAAATTTATATAGGTCTCAGAACATGTTAAAAAATTAACTTTTGCACACACGATCCCATTTTCTTTTATAATGTGTCTGGATTAATATTTTTTTAAATATGAATAGAAGCATCTAATATACAATTTGTATTTGGTTAATAGTTGTTAGTTGCGAAATAGAGAGAACAGCTCCTGAGAGATCGAGTTAGCCAAAAGACATCCGATCTGGTATAGGCTCAGCTTAACAACGGTTTACGCTTACTAGGCCAAGTGTCTACTCCAAGATTACAGAGTAGCTTCTGGAAACTGTCTACTTCAAGATCTATCGTGAAATATTTCTTGTAACAACTTGAATTAACAAACATTTTTACAATGATATTCAGCATTTTTAAGAGTTGTAATTTTAAATCCTACTAATTAAAAAAAATGTATTAATCGATTATAGTAGTTCATTAGTAATTCAGTGATTCATTATTAGATGGTAAAGCCAAGGCAAAGAAAAATATTCAAAAGTAAGAGATTGGTCTGGAAAAATCCTCCAATCTGATTCACGGAGCATAACAACTGGGAAACTTGGCTGTTTCCTCAGCACATCAGGTTCAGATAAAAAGACTAAAGACTTGTAAATATTATGGCTGCATGTTTTTACGAATACAGACGGCATTGGAGATGGGAGACAGTTCAGAAAGTGAAATTTTAACCCTCTCAGAAAAGAACTAAAAATCAACAACTAAGAATAATTAAATGGCATATTAGCATTTTTAAATGAGTTAATAATATTTTGTACTCTAATTTTATAAAAGAAAAATTTGACTTTTTTATCTAGCCTTGATTAAAACTGAAAATCTATAATAAGTACGAAAAATACTTAATATGATCACCCTGCAAGTACAAACCGTCATTGTAAATTTTTGCAAATGTTGTAGAACACAATAATTATTTTAGCTCTTCAAGGCACCAGCCGGTATCTGCTTCCTCCAGCTCCACGTCCTCAACCTTTCGTTTTACAAAATTTCCTCGCGTAGCTCACGATCCAGCATCTTGTTATGTCAATCACCTTATGTCCATGCAAGGGTTCGCCATCGGTACACTTTGAAGTCAATCTAATTTTGTTACTATATCGATGATATCCATATCGCTGAACGATCATTAGTTTATTTCTTCATTGCCGTCAATTCTTATTTTACAATAATGATGAACATGTGGAATCCTTTGAGTGGTATGTAAAGTTCAATGCCTGTTGTGTTCGAACAACCGTGAACAAAAGGTCGAAAAGCACCCTCCTCCTATTGGTGATTAGTTCCGGCTAAATCGACCCACGGCAATTTATCATGTCGACTGCAGTCTACAATCGATTTGTCGAGGAAATATTAGATTTTAATGGAATGACTTTCCTCCTTGTCATCTAGAACACCAACTACATAAAAATTCACATTCGTTCACATAAATTTCTTTAGACCTCAGTTTGGATAGTTCTTCGATAATATTTTATGATAATAAAATGCTAAAGCCATGAAAGTACATGATTGATTTGATTGAACCCATATAGATGCCTTGAAAAAGCAATCAACTCAAGATGACTTACAAGTCATCTCATAAAGTTTTTAGGTCTCAATATTAATTTTATTCTATCAAATTCTAGAAACTTAATCTGTAACCAATGTCATTGTTTCGTGTACCTTTTTTTAATTCATACGGTGGTAGTTAATTTTCTTATGTAAATGAATGAGGCTTGGCAGGATGAGGATAATGAATGCAAGATCTCTTATCCTGACAGATTTCTTGCCATCCACAATTTTGTCAAGCGTATTTTTGATTAGCTGGTTATATAGCAGTCCGTTGACCCCATTTTATCGTTGTGTACCTCTATTGTATAGATGCGTGGAGTATTGTAACATTGGATAAAGGTATAAAACTTTTGCGTAGAAAAATTAATAATATAAAATTAATAAAGCTGGTAATAAACTGTTATTGATATTTTCTTAATCGTTATAAATAATTCACTAAATAAAGATAAGAACATCGAATATTCCTTACTAACAATTAAATGAACCCAATCTAAGTCAAGTTTATTCAGTTATTTTTAATCGTAAAGATTTCGATTGTTTTATACTATATAGTTTGTAGGTTAATTATGCTTCTAGGGTTATTATATATATAAAAAAAAAATTTTAAAAAATGTTTCAATATTGAGATTAATCAAATTTTGTTGAGGTCAGTCATAGTTAAGTATTTATTATTATATGGGTTTCAGACCATGGAGGTCTAAGTTTTTGATGTTTCTTGACGCGGTATTTACTCAGGGCTAAATATTTCTCGATGTTCTATGAAGATTAGGATTTATGGTCCGATATCTCGTTTTGGAACCTACCAAGTCAGGTCAATATTGCTAAAGAGTGGAGTGTCAAAGAGTGAATTTTTACTTCTAATTGATTTGGCAATGCTTGTATTTAATAACTTAATTTCATTCTGTATAATGCATTGAGTATTGTATTCGCGTTTATTTTTGATACTCATATTCATCCTAAACACGAATTCAGTAATTACAAAATTAAAATGTTAATTGAATAGGACATTAAATGAACTTGATTACAAATAAATAAATCAGGCTGAATAAAATCTTTATTCTTTGATACCTTTTTCCAATACCAACTAATTCGATGGTTGAACTGCTCCTAAATACACAAATAAAACCGAGATTTTAGATGGAAGTTATACCAAAGATTTAATTTATAAATGTAAAAAAAAAAAAATTATCCATACTATATTTTTAACATACAGTTCATTATTGATCCAGGGTCGCTCATTTTAGACCCTACTAGTCCAGCAGCCTATGGAGAAAAATGCAACTTACAAAAATTATTTATTTTAATCATGCCTTCGAATATGGGTTAAAAATATACGCCTACGCCCTTCAAACCGTGTTAAAATTTTACCCTTTTCAAATTTAAACAGGTTAGTTACCTAAAATATTTCACTAATTTTACCACAAATTTTTCAATCTTTACACTTGTGGCGAGCGTTGCAAATCAAATCATGGAATAATGTTAAATTTCGGTGAACAATTATCGTTATTATTATTGCAATTAAAATTTGCTGCCTCGATGTGATTTTCTTTTATAGTGTATAGTCGTCTGGAATTGTTGTTAATATGAATACCAGACACTACCTGATTAAACAAAGAAATATTTGATGTTTTATAGCTATTAAATTTTTGTTGTTGTTGCATCGACAAATAGAATTCCGAACAACGCGGACCATCTTTTTATTAAAATTATGTTTTTGATGTAATATTTATAGAATCAATTTTTATTATGTAATTTGGAAGATTCTAGCAATTTTCATATTTTTGAGGGAGTGTTTGAAATGAATGGATTAGTTGCCGTTAAGTGAACCTCAAGAAGTATTCTGTCTTTCATATCAGTTCTCTGAAACCGTTTAGAAATATAATAAGCATTTTGTTTATATGTTCGTTACCACTTACTTACTTACTAACCATATTTACAACCATATCCCAACACATAACTTCTATCAACTCCTGTAACACTTTTGCCTCTAAATTGTTTGAATTCGTTTTAAATCTCATTCTTTCAACTTCAATCATACTTCCATTCTAGCTCCTGCCCCCAACCATAAAAAACGCCTCATCTGGTAATCCATACATATAGATTTTAGCAACTAAAACCTACCAACAGATCTTAAATCTCATTAAACCACTATAATTCTTCCTTCACCCTATGTTCTGCATTTCAGAAGTTACTTTCCCTCACATATCTTTTATATGTTTTAACCCCACCCTTTCATCTTACTTTTCTTTCTTTATATCTTACTTTCCATCCTGTTATTTATTTAATCTGCACTTTATTTTCATATGTAACTTCAACCTTTCATTTATGTTCATTACCTTATATTATATAATTTACACACTTTTGTACCTCTATTTACCTTGTATATTTTATTTTCTTCACCATATTATATTTATTACATCCAGTCTTTTAATTTCTTACAATGAAAATTGTATTCTGGACACAATATAGCCGTGAGCCAACGATGTGGGTTCTGGAGCCCTCCTGGGACCCACCCAGCCTCATAAGTTGAGTACCCTTAAGTAAAAATCTGGCGGTTGAGTGTGATTGTGCTGAACAAAGCATCTCCCTGTACAACCATTGGTCTAGTAACAGTACAGATTTTATTTTTTTAATTTTAATTGTCTAAAACCTTTTGTTATTCTTATTTAATTTGGATCTTCTCTGTACAAGTTTTTTTTTTTTTATTCTTAATTGACATTGTTCATTTATTTTTAGACCATTTACGTGTTTCTATATTTTATTAGCCCTGATAAAGCCCTGCAATGTGACTCAATATAAATAGTTTAATCACTATTTGAGTTTTTATTTGACGGCACCCGAACCATCTTCTTTTTATACACTAGCATATTTTAAATTGATTATTTTGGTATTTGGAAATAATTAGTTAGTAAGAAAAAATGGTATTGGATTAATTGATACAGGAGGTGAAGTTGATAAAGTTTTCCTTCTACTTGATTCATATTAAGTTTTTCCAATGTAATTATTGAATTGGTGTTTATTATGAAATTCCGAATGAAACGTGAGAAAATTATTTGTATTTAACGTATTAAGATTGGGTTTATCGAAAAATCAGTAAGAAGTAAACCAGTTTGAAACTTATTAAAAATATTGACGTAGGTTCTAACACGAGTGGCCTGATCACAAATCCTCAACCTTATAAAACATTGAAACTTATTTAACTCTACCTTAATAATGAACGGTGTTAATAATGAAACTACAAAACAAAAGGATAATCAATCTTAGTGTTGATTAGAAAAGTTTTTTTTAATATTTTTTTTTTATTCCTAACACAAGATGCGTAAGTTTACAAAGTCTGTTCAATTCGCAATCCCTATCACGTTTAAGGTTTTTTGATTACCGAATTCGTATGTTGATCACCACGCACAATCATCAGATGATCAGCATCTTGAGAAGGATGAGAGCCTTGACGAGAGAGTAAGCTGAACATTAGAGACTAGAGAGTAAGCAGAAGAGTTAGGACGGCGGTTATTGTGTATTAAGAAGAGGCAAGAAGACTGACACAGCCATTAGCAAGTTTTCCAATCTAGATTGTGCCGTAGGTGTGGCCTCCTCTTGACTAATTTGTCCTCATTACACACCCCCCTCCTAATTCTAAAGTGTCGTCTGGAAGTGACGGTTTTAAAACAACCCTGTCTTCTCCCTTCTAGAGGACGCGAGGCAAGTCTTTATGGAAGCTAATGGTTGCTGGTATCCAGGGGTAAGTTCTAGATTATCTCCCCCAGCTTGTTCCAGACTCTTCATTAGTCGAGATGATGTGTGGAATACTTGCTTTGCTGTTCAAGAGTTTTTGTTTTCTAATCTAATTAAAACATAAAGAAAAAACAACACAGCTTCAAATAATTAAGACAATCTTATATGGTATGATTTTAAAAATATTAAATTAATTTAAATTATACAAAAAAAAAAATGGTGTTAGTTTCCGATATAAATCAATATTTACAATATTTATTAGTCAAATATTACAATTCAATTTATTTTCCATAATTTGTAGATTATTAGGTAAAGCCTGCATTTGAACAAAAACAATAACTAGAATGATTGTATATATTTATTAAATATAATTTAGCAGGTGAATGTTGTATTAGAATAATTTTTGTTATTTTAAATATAATAAATTGAGGAATGTCTCAATATAAAAATTTGATTAGCGTGATTTCCGATTATTAACTAAATGTAAGACTGTGGGACAATTCCAAGTAATTATAATAGTGTGGCGAGGTCTTGTTTAGACTAAAACCTTTAGCATTCCTTCCGTCTTTTTGTTAAGAAAATAATTTGTCATATTTTGAATATTATTGCCCAATTTTCGTAGAATTTGGTTCAGATGTTTCTTCAAGAATAGAATGTCTTATCTGTAAAATTTTTTATTTTTTAGTTCGAATCCAAAATGGTGGTCGGCTAAATGGTACAATGTTACAAACTCGTCGATTTTCCTGAAATTTGGTATGAATATTGTTTATAACTTTTTGGTATGTACTGTGAAGAAAAAAAAAATCATGGGGTGTGTTGGTCACAGAAGTACTAGTAAATTAAGAAAGTTAATACTCATTGAAATGAAAGAGAATAGATCTTAATGTCTTTCTGTTAGTGAAACTGATTTTAAATTATGTAGATTAGGGTAAATTCTAAAAGAGTTCACAATTTTATGTGGAAAAAGCAGATTGTGTTAACAGGTTTTAAAAATCTGGCATTATTCAAGTGTTCAGTCATATTTATGGAATATTTTATTATTTGATTAATTCCGATTTTTAAATGGTGTAGTATGGCATGGCGGATATGTAAACATTAATTAAAATATTTCATAATTATTTATGTTAAGAACTTTTTTTTTTTTATAACTAATGGTGTTTCTTGGTGTTAAGTGATTTGGTTGTTTGTTTTTCATGAGCAATCAATTATATTAATAAGGGTATGTATAATCCAAGAAGAATATAATTTCCATAAAAATAATAGAATTAAAAGATAATAACGTGCATTGAGTCCACACCACATACTTATTTTATTATCTGTTGCTCAATTAAAATAAATGTATATTTTATTCTAAATGGAACTTATATTCCACAAAAATTAGGAAAATGTTGCTGGGAGAGGTCAAGTCGATATTAAAAATTCAGCTAAGACATTGCAGCAATAAGATACCAACGAAAAGCCAAGGACTGACATGGAAGGTCCCGAGGACACGAGAGGATAAAAGGATGAATATTTAATCCCCCTGATCGTGGAAACATGAATTCATACATAATGCTGGAACTGGAAGGTTGAATCATGCATGTACAACTGTTCTGTCCAGCTCTAACACTGATTCCCTACTGCTACCTGGGGGTTTAGCTTGGGTCGCTGGAGATTTCCAAACTCCTCTTTGAGTCTACTCGCTCCTTGCATTATTTAGAGCTCTCGTTTATTTTTTGATCATTCTCTTTCTTCCTGTATTCTGAGGTAGCTGTTTCCCAATCCTTTCAAGATGTGACAATGCTTCAGTTCTGTCTTGAACAACGCAGACTTGGTTTTTAGGTTATTATTTTTATAATCAACTGTTAGTTATATTTAGGTCCATTTTTTCTCATAATGGGGAAAATTAATCTGACAGGCGGTTTAAACCTCTATTCAAAAATGAATCATTTCTTTTAAAAAATGGCTTGACGAATGAATCCAAACATGTGCCTACGTGACTGGTCTGTCATAGCAGAGTATCCAGAATAAAATCACGAAAAAACATGACAAGATCATTGGTCGAGTGTTTACTATTTTACTTCAGCCGTTGTGGTGAAGAATGGTTTTATCTTGAAAGCTATCCTCAAGTGGACCAGACAGTGTTTGTAACTAAGCTACTCATTTATTGTTGGCTGAGATTAGTCGCCATCTTTGTTAAAACTATCAAATCCAAGCAACATTAGCAATCTTCAAAAAAAATCTGATAGGCAGTTTATTACCTGAAATAAACATCCAAAAAGAAATAATGAGTGAAGATAAAGGTATAAATTCATATGAATAAATAAATAAGTATAAACGCAATTCCACTTAAAGTGATGTTAATAAATGAAATGAATGATTGAATATTATGAAATAACAGAGAATCTATAAAGCCCTGAAGCACTTTATATCACGGAGCAATGTGAGAAGCCCGCTCGTATAGTCTGACCGAATAAACAAAATTCCTAACCAACTGATTTCTCTTTCTTCAATTTTTGTTATAAATATTCCTCCATTCCTCGATAACTGTACCATTATTTTGTTTATCTTCATTGAACTTCAGTAAGGAAATCGTTTTGTAGCTGATTTCTTACTCTCAAGTTATTTCACGATTCACTTTGATGCATAGTCGTTTCTCAGAGTTTCAAAACCAAACACATCTTATGCGTTGAACCTGTATGTTTTTTTTCGTATCAAATATTCCTTTTTTTAAAGAAGATGGCCTCGAGATCTTCTCCTCTAGAAATGTTATTGGAGTTCCATCAGTGGGTAGATTCTCCCCATGTTTGTATCATGTCACTATGTCACCTACAGCAAATTTACTTGTTGTATATATGTGTATACAGTTGTAAATAACAATAAATAAATTATTAAAAAAAAAAAAAAATATTCCTTTAAAATGGTGATACAAGACGGCAGAAAGTGGAATGTTGTGGACTAATTGTTTTGAGTGGCTCATCTTGCTATTTTGATAAACTCAGCTTGCAAATTCACTATTAAATGGTCTTTAGTGTCATATCGGTCATCCTTATTAAAATGGTCCGACACTGACATGATTAAATGACAATTTTTTTTTACAAATCGTCCTTTAATTTTGTGTAATCGAAAAGGATAAATAGTTCTCATTTTAAACAACGCTTAAATAAAAAATATTATTGCAAGAATAACTAAAAGGCAAAAAGGAGTTTCTCGCTCCCCTTGAGAAAATGCAAGAAATTTTTCTTGATCTTTTCCGATTGCATTGGGGCTTCGATATTTTTCGTTAAATTGTGTATGACAGAAAATTTATATTATTTATCCCCCATTTATATAATAAAAATGTTGTGTTCATAATTTTTGCCTTTTCTGGTCTTGGGATTTTTTCAAAAATCACAAAAACTGAGAATACTTCAGAATACACGTGCCTACTAATCTACATTAAATTTGGAGGATCGCACCGCTCCAATTTTTTTTTTCCTCAATATGTATTTTTCAAGAAATGTGGTTTTTAAATACTACTATAAATAAAAGGTTTTCAGGAAATATCAAAACACATTTGCTAAAGCATATCAGATTATACCGTATATTCTAATATTACAAATATTCTAAAATATGTGTTGCACATTAGTGCATTTTAAATCATTTAACAAAAACTTTGACTGCTGCCTAAGAAATCTGCCAGGCTGAAATAATTGAGAGTCAGACTCTACGCTTACTACTATTCCGTAAGGTCTTTTTCATTCCCTTTTTCTCACCCTTCATTCAAGAGTAATAACATTATTAGTTCATACATACATAATACAAGTAATGCATTATGTATGTATGAACTTAGTTCGTACTTAGTGCGTCTTAAGCATCGGTGGTTCAGAGGTAGAATTTTATCTGTTGTAAGGTCCCACCCTTCAAAAAAGCTGATAACCCACAAAATCCCTTTAATTAATGCGGGATTTGGCTCCTTAACAACATTTTTATAATAACATGATTTTGCTAAAACAAACTAATTGCACCCTAGTTTTGAATATTTTTATTATTAACTAATAATAATATTAAATGGTACAGAGTTACTGAAGATAAAAACATTTAAACGTAAGATGTTATAATTTTAGTTGAGACAATATTTTATCCAATATCATTCTTGCTCTTTAAGACATCACTTTTGTAGTGATGTCCTCTTGTGGTTTGTATGCCTACATTTACCCAGGATCATTTCATTTGTTGTTTTTAACACTTTTTTGTATCTGTAACTTTATTAATGTTATATTATAAGATTATTCGTCATTTATCAATTGATTAAAGCTTTTATTACTTCAATCATGTGATTAAACGATGTTGCTATTAAATGTCGATATTACAATCTTCTATTACAAATATAAAATAAACCTTGTATTGTATATTGTGTATAGAAGACGTGATCTATCTTCTGTAATGCCTCCTGATTAACAACAGATTATTAAGTGCAGTTTCCTCTTCCTTGACATTCAACCCAGCCAAGACATGGATAAATATACCAGTATCCCAGAAATGATTCTGACAAGTTATTCACTCCGGAATACCCACAGTAGACAGCCCATTAAGTACTCGGGTACTGAGGACACTCCCTGGGGATGATCCCCCGAATATGGGGTACCCTGGGGTACGCCCGTCTCAAGGGGTCGTTTATAATCGTTTTTACTGAGCTAAAGGAAATTTAATAGACTCCCAGCACAAGGAAATTTTAAAACGATATCATTCATTATTCAGGAGAGATCGAACATTCAGAAATAGCATATATGTTTACGCATAATTATTAGAAACGATTCAATATTTTAATATCATTATTTTATCATAGGATGGTTAGTTAAATTTATTTTACTTATGTTGAACCTAAAAAAGGTATATAGAATTATAGCATACTTCTCCACGGAAAATTTCTTCTTCCAAAATAACCACTGAGAATTGTGAAAAAAAAAAAGGATGCTCGATTTAAAACATAACCACTAATACTCGTGAGTAACTTTTTTTTTTCGTAACCTCCTTTATTATTAAATTTATATAATAGATAATACAAATGCATAACACAAACGACAAGTGTATACTAGGATACTACTGTCTTTGATTGTCTTGTGGCATTGTAAGGTTAAAATGTTATACTTTTTTTTTTTTTAAAAAACCTCTTTATTTTTTACTTATGTTGAACCTAAAAAAAGCTATATAGAATTATAGCATATATCTCCACGGAAAATTTCTTATTCCAAAATTGGGGGAAAAAAAAAAAAAAAAAAGATGCTCGATTTAAAACATAACCACTAATACTCGTGAGTAATATAATAAATAGGGTATAATTATCTGATAAATAGAAAGATAACAGAAAATTATGATCTTAAATTAAGTAGAAAATTTAAAATGTAATTAAGTCATTGTCAAATGTAATAATTATTACTCTGTATTGAAAATAAGACTAAAGAAGAATGGATAATGAAGCAAAATTCAAATAATGGAAAATGGTAATGATAAGGTAATTTATTTAATTTTGTTAAGTTATCGAATTATTGTGTGGTATGCATGATGTGAAACTGTTATTGTGATTTGTAGTATGCCTGATGGTATGTTGATGGCCCTTAAACGTTCTTATGAATAAATAAGGTGAATTAACGAAAGCTATACTTTTTTTTCGTAACCTCCTTTATTATTAAATTTATATAATACATACAAACAAATGCATAGTACAAATGACAAGTGTATACTAGCATAATACTACTGCCTTGGATTGTCTTGTGGCATTGTAAGGTTTAAAAGTTATACTTTTTTTTTTTTTTTATCAAACCTCTTTATTTAAAAAGTTATACTTTTTTTTTCAAACCTCTTTATTTTTTAAATGGTTACAGAATACATAATAAAATAATGCAATACATTATACATATACAATTTACATTATATCTTCGTTTGCCGTATAAAAAAAGTTTTTTTTTTTTTCATACCCTCCTATAATGATGTTATTGAATATCTGGTACATACATATAGGAGGTATACTATATGTATATCTGGGTGTTAATGATACCTTGGATTGCCTTTTGGCATTATAAGGTTAGGTGAGGGGTCCATTGAAGGTTGTTACTTGGTTGTCTGACGCTAGTTAATTATTGGAACGGGGAGGGGCCGTTCCGCTGGTTAAAAAAAGTTATACATTAGATCGTTGCAGAAATACACCAGTAAAATTAAACTTTTATTGGGAAGAAAGCTAGAAGTTTCTAGATTAACTACTTAATTAAAACTACTGTTCACATAATTATTATTAGAAAAGTGTACATAGGATTTTATTTGGCTGACTATATGAAAGTTTTGTTGCAAACTATTAAATATTAACCTTTTATCATATCTCATATAGCCGTCAAGGCATAAAAACTTAACATAATATAATATAGTTAGATAGAAATAAAAATCTGAAGCTAATGCTGTACAATATCATGATAAATTCAACTCTGATATACGGGTTCTTACCTGGAAAGCAGTAGCCCAAGACAGGCAGGCGTAGAAAAGGCTGGTTTGGGCAGCCAAAGTTCGACAAGGCCTGAAGTGCCAACTGAAAAAAAATAGTATATGGTGTGGCATGGCAGGGTACGATGCGATACGATACATTGAAAAAATAATATAACCATATTTTCATTCTTTATAAATTTTGTTTGTTACCACACTAGTCATCTTGTTGTCTTCATATTACAACCTCCTGATGTGCTAAGATTTTTCTATAATACTTATATTTCAAGCTAAAAATTGAAACATTTTATACAAAGTCCAAACATTGCTCATTTTAATTTGAATCTCATCTCTATCTGGGATGTAAAGTTTGAATCCAGGATTCATAACTTTAAAGCTTTAGGAACTACTTAGCTAATACTATACAACTATAATATTAAGCTGTAGGAAACGTAACAAGTAAAAAGGATTTTGTTTACTATCTAAATTTTCAATTTAGCACATTCTGAGTTTTCAAATATTATAATTAGTTGGTAAGACGAGAACTATCTAACTTGCGAACGTGCTATGAGAACTGTCATACCCGTGTAAGCTATTTGACGACACAAACGTTGTAATAACTATATTTTGTAGGAAAACACTGTTAATTCATATTTCTTCGTTTGTAAAGAAAATCATGAATGTCAGAAAAAAAAAAATATAAAATAGGTTATTTTAAAAATAAAACTGAAGAATAAGGTACATAATTGTGAAACTAATTCAACTGGAGCTTTATTGCCGCTAAACTAGATTATTTTTCTGCTACTATTCCTTGTAAATTCGAAGATTTTATATGTTAATATTTCAGAGTCATTTTGTGTTTAAATGGTTTTGATAGCCTTAGATAGAAATAACTTAAAAAAAAGGTTAATAATAACAGGAGAAACTATTTCTTAATCCCAACAAATTATATTCTTCTCACCTTTCTATCTCAAAATTTCATTTCTATAATTCTTATAACTCAATAATGCTCCCAGTGCTAAAGCTTTTCTTTATTTGATAATATCAAATACCTTTGAAGAAACAATGTTAAGCATAAATTTTTCTTCTGATGGTTTGATATCTAAATGTAAAAGTACTATTAAATTGTCGTTTAATTTTTTTAAAATGAAACTAATTACTAAAAATATAAATGTTAATTTGTTAAGTTAAATACATAATTTGTATTCTATTTTTTGCAAGAGTATATGGGATCTATTGAAGATTTCGATAATTATTATCAGACCTACAAACTGGCAATATAATATATATATATTTTATGGGTTTTGAGAAAGTTTAGATTTGGAACGGTATGGGAATCCGGCTCAGGTAATTTTGTATTTGTTACACTTACTGTTGTTTCGTAAACTAGACTGTTTGAAGAAAAGAGTACATTATAAGGGACGGAAATAGAGGCCGGTAGAGGTAAGACTATAAGAAAACAGAACTGAAAGAGGAGAAGAAGCATGTGTGCCTGTGTACGGGAGGTTTAGGGAGGGAGCGGGGATGGTAGGGGGTGTGATGGATATCGACCGGACTGTGTCCACTACTGCCTACGGCCAAACAAAGGATTACCTCTTCTGCCTCCTGTCTCTTTACTTATTTGTTATTTCATCTTAGCTCCTCCTTTCCTCTGCCTCCCCGGGCTTAGCCTTCGGGCACAAGAAAAACAGGCTATGCTCACTCTCAAACTTTAAAGGAAATCAATCCCCAACTTTGGGGAAATCCGTCTCTTAAAACACATGTTGCTAGGGACGATGGGGTTTCCCCTCTTTTTTTTTTTTTGCAATCAGTTATTCAGAGGACCCAAGAATAAATCAACCCCTTCCCCATTGGAGGGAAATACTTTTCACCTGAGAAAAATGCTTTTAAAAACGGAGGGATTCATTACTGGAAAATCAATCTTGCCTTGGAAATAACTAAAATAGGAATCGTTAAAGGAAATTTTTCCGCTTAGGTAAACGAACATTTATATTATCATTATGAGAAATTGGTTTCAACATTTTTAGTATTTGTTTATGAAGATTATATCGTTGGCCATTGATGGAGTAATGGTATTCAAATTTTCGGGAACATATCTTCACTAATAGTAGATTAATATTCAAGAAAGTCCTTAATAATGCAAGAAGATATTTAAATAAATTAATATTAGTAAATGACTCCATCTGCATCCTACAGACTATATCAGTCTAAGTTATTAATGTGAAATAAATGAAAGATTCTTCACTATTATATTTATTTGGTCTTCATCACATAGTTGTAAAATACGATACAACACGAGGAGGTCCCTCACCTCCGGATTTAAAAATAGTACCATTCTGAATGGATATTCCATAAACAACAATAAACATTACAGGTAACCTTAAAATACCAAAAATTGTAAAAGGTAATATACAACACGATTTATTTCCTTTCTTTTTCACAATAAAGCACTCACTAATACATGTTTCTTTTTGTTTTAGAGTGATCGGAAAAAAAAAAAAAATTGTAAAGTTACTATAAAATTACTATATTATAAAAGTTGTAAAAAGGACTATTTGTTTATGAATGGGAAACTCTGAGTGCAGAAAATTTCATAGTTGTTCGAAGAAAAAAAAAATTAAAGGATAATATTTAAATCCAAAATAAAACAAGATTAGGAACAAAAATGGAATTTATGGAATGGAACATTCTAATTTCATTAAAATTAAGACGGATAGCGTTGGGTGAAGAAAAAGCAATCACTAATCAAAAAAGGAAAGTTATTTTTACATCTTCGCATTGGCACTGCAAGTTATTGCTTGGTTACCGAGATATATTCTAGATCAATACATTGTTGAACAGCATATGTATTAAATATAGCATATATATTACAGGACTGTAAGGTAGTCCTGTCATCAGTCGTAGAACAATCGTTAAGGATACGATATTTTAACCTCTAGTCCTGTTTAAGAAGGCCATGTCATAGTGTGCGGACTGCCTAAGATTATTGATGTAAGAACTGAGGCAACAAAAAATTAGAACACATTATTCTTGTATTTTTGGCTTAATGTTTGAAGAGAAAAAATCATTTGAACAGAAATATTTTAACTTTGATCTTGTTCATTGAAAAAGTCAGAACATACCTTTCACAGTGAGTGAACGTTAATGTATGAGTTACTACAAAAATCATTTTGTATTCTGGGTGATATGCTATTTGTGTGGTCATTGTACTTAATTAAGTTTGTGCAGCTAGTGCTGGAATCTGTCTTCCATGCTTTTCATTGAAACGAAGAGGAACAAATAAATAAATACTATGTTTCGTAAATATATCCAGGGTTTAAAATCAAGATTAAATTGAAATTCCTCCGCTCTCGTTTGTAATATAATTAAGAATTAATTCAGCACCACTGAAATATAGCCCAGCTAATCTAAGCTACTTCGTTGATAAGTGTTTTCAATATTATTTTTTACGTTAGATCTAGAAACACGATTACGTTCAACCCAGGCAAGCAAAAAAATGGACATGAAAAATGATCGAAAAGAATATATATGCTGTGTGACTATTTTTTACCAACAAAGAAAAAAACAAAACAAGATCACTGGAAATATAAGGTAATGGAATTTGAACTTTTTGAAGTACTAATATACAGTTATGAAACTGTTATATTACAGGAAGTAAGCTAGTATTGCCAATTAGACAAAAATATTTTCGTTTTTACTCTGTTCTTGAAAATGCCTGCAAGAAATAAGATTGAACAACAATTCATAGATTATTTCAAAGGTTCAATAATAATTAATAACATTTCCAAATTGAGGTTAATACTGTTTGTATGGTCATTAGTAAAAATTTATGTTTTCGTAACTACTGTTTTCTGTAATATTTTACCCCATGATTTTAGAATAAATGAATAAACATTATGTTTGCTATTTTATCCATCGATTAAAAACTTCATGAGGACTCCTCTCTTCTACTCCTACTGTTTTAAGATTTTTTCCTTCCAGTAATAAAAGGAGCTTACTGGACAGAAATGATATCATCATTGGTACTTCGTTCCGCGGTATGGTAAATAACATGTTCAGGAATGATTATTCCTAATTAAGTATTCTAACCAGGAGAATGCATCCATCGGAATTCCTCGGTCTAGGAGGTAGTGGAGGTAAAATTAGGCAGTGTGTGTAACTATAACATTTTATGTTTCGGTCATACAAAATGGATAAGTGTAATGGTTACGCTGGCAACAGGGTACTAGCAAGCCTTCCATTCAATTTTATGTTATGTTTATACTCCAATGAATGCATTTCACTGATTAGACAAATTACAGTCATCATTCCTTAGCTGAATGTGTTTGGATGTCACCTTGGCAGTTGAGTTAATCCTGATAAACGGAGCGCTAAGAATACTTTCCTGAAGAGTGAAGAGGAACAGAGTCTATAATGGAAAAATGAATTTCCAGTTTTTACGAGAATATTTTTTCCTCTTAAACCGTATTTTTTAAAAACTAAATACTTCCTAACCCATCACTACTGATAAAAATCGCAGGGAAAAAACCTTAAATCTGTCCTTCTTTAATTAACCAAAAAACCCTCCGTTTTAAAAATGCTCCACCAAACATAAAACAATTGCAGGCAAAAGTTGTCAGTCATAAAAAGAAATGACATCGAAAAGGATGTCTCTTCAGGAAAGGATTCTCGGCCTTTCGCACCTCAGTTTAATAACAAAACACGTCCTACTGAGAAATGACTACTGTTGCTGATTCTAATTCTTGAAAAACGCATCCCGTGGAGCTTTGCGTCTCATTTAAGGACGTACGGAAATTAAAATTGGACGAGGTGTCTAGTGATAGTCAACTTAACCTTTGCAATTATTACCGTAGTCAGAATACCATAACTACTACTCAAGTTTCTATAGACAATTTCAGCTATAAGTTCTCCTTAGCCGAGACTCAAAGCTCTGAAGGATACATTCCTCAGGTTTCACGATTGGTAACCGTCATAATTACCCAGCTTGTTTTGTGTTAAATCCAAATATTAAAATCTCAGGGGATGGCAATTTTTTTTATATCACTTATCCTTACGGTTAACAGCGCTTCTGGCTGCTCTTTTTTTTTTTTTTTCTGATGACTGTGACAGTTTTACAACGGAGTAGTTTTTGTGCGGTGCTTATTGTTATTTTAATTTTGTAACTACAAAATTTGTCTGCATATATAGCAGGTAATTATTATTGTTACACATCATAATAGAAAATGAATTTTATTGTAGAAAGATAGTTCGGTTGACGGTCAATAAAGGTATCAAAGTAGTAAAAACAAAACTATTTATTATTAGCCAACGTTTTGCCCCACTTTGCTGTGCTGTCAGACTGAAACAGAGAGGACGACTGAGAAAGGACAGTCAGAGAGTACAGTCATCTTCTCTGTTTCAATCTGACAGCCCTGACGAAGTCTTGAAAAGTGGGGCGAAACGTCGGTTTATTGTTTTCTTTTACTATTTTGATATCTTTATTGACCGCCACCCGGACTATCTCCCTACAGTCTACTTAATAGTAAGGTCAACTACCTTCTTTCAAAAAACTTAATTTATTGCACATTGGTGTTAGATTGTTGATTGTTATTTTCGTAGTATAAATTTAAATATTTCTTATTTATACTAATTAACAATTTGCATTAAGTAATATACATTTATGGTCGTTCCAGCTACACTACTTAAATGAATATTTTATCCTTATGAAATAATTTTTTTCTTTCATGGTGGAATATTTTTTAATTTTTTTCTTTTAGTAGGATTGATAATATTATTTAATAAGAAAGTAAGTTAGAAGTCCAATAATTTATTTTTCTTTTATGTTTGGGCTAAGAATTCCTAATCACATTTGAATCAATTTTTACTGACATCATATTCATAATCTCGAAACTTCAAAGTAAAATTTAAAAAAAAAAATGTGCTGTCATGGTAATTCTTGAAAAAACGTACTAAATTATATCTAAATGCATAAATTATATTTAAGTTAAATGTTCGGTACGTAATATTATATATTACACCCACATAAATATATTTATAGTGCGGTTGTACGTGAAATTTCTTATCAAAATTGAAACATTTTACAAAATCATATTGTAAAATAAGAAATAAACATTTGGAAAAATCTGTTATATCGATGCATAAAAAGTATGTTCAAGCAGTAAGACTTATTTCGATTTTTTTTATTATGTAAGATAATATTTTTTTAAAGCTAGTTTTACTAAGTTATAATGAGTAAATAGATAGTTGCTCATTATTATTATTATTTACAATTTAGGATCTCATTACGATATTATAGTATCAATAGCAATTATATATAATGGCCATAAAATTTCCACGATGAAATTTTATATTTTATAGAATGAAATACCAGGATGCTGTGTTGGTATCAAATAGGACGACTAGGTGAAGGGCTAGAACGTGTTAGCTCTAGTCGTACCTCGCCCTCCTAATACCAAATAGTGTGCGAAATAGTGTATATAGGATTAGTTTTCATATCTTTGAGTGTTTATATATTATATGTATATTTATTAGAACATAATTCGACCATATTTTCATGTATAACATAGAAATTTTTTTTAGTAATTTTAATAGCTATGTAGTTACAATTTTTTATTCTTTGGCGAAATATTTTTTAATCTAGTTAAATAACTAAGTCCAGTATTTTACTGATTAGGCTTATGATCAATTATTATTCTGCTAATATTTTGGAGATTAAATTTAACACGTTGACGGATTTCACTCATCATTTATTTAGTGCATTATTTTTTAAATAATATGAAACTGAATACGCAATTAAAACGTATTGCTCAAATATAAAAACAAATAATGGAATTAAGAAAATAAAAAACAAGACTGAACTCTAAGAGCTATTATCCCCACCCTAACTACTATAGCTGCTAGCTAGATCATGGCCGTTGGCTAGGACTAGTTTGAAGAGCTCCTTGTCGGTCCTGGTCTCCTAGTATCAAATAGAGGAATAGTTGCGGGATAGAGATGGTAGTTTAAATAAATAAATACATTTTATTTACTACTAACAGACCCGGGAATGCTTTGCAATGACTAGATTTAGGGTTGATAGATTGATTGAATAAAAAACAAATAGATTAATTGAATACAATTGGAAGTTTGATATAAATTAATGTATTTAATTACTTATCCATTGGATTAATTAATTCAATTGGATTGAATCAATTGCTTATCATGTGTATTGAGTTTATAGCGGTAAATACCATTATATTTCATATATAACATAATAACCGTTAAAAGATTATATACTTTCTGTAGTTAGTCGAACAATTTTAAACTTCCTTTTAACTTTTTTTTTTCTACCACAGAAACTGGGTATTTTTTAAAATGTTTTTTGTGTTAAGAGTGTAAATGTGATTAGTGATTATATTATTTTATTTTATTTATTTATTTTTTCGTACACATAGTTTGATTATGTTTATTTTCTTTATCCTTCTGTTTGTATATATTTTAAGAGAGATTTTATTTCTTTTTTTTTTTTTTCTTATTTCTTTCATTTATTTATTCATTTTCATTCTTATTTTGGTGTGGCAGATTGTAATATCTATCAATTAAATAAAGTTTTTATGAAAAAATCGCTGTGTTATGTTATTTATTACTGGTTCGGTTTAGTTGATTTCAATTTTTTCTCCTGTGAGATAATTTGTTTAATGTTGACATATATATAATTTGGTTTTTCATAAAACAATTGTTTTTTTTAAAGTAGAAACACTAATATGTTTTCCCTATTCTTCAGAAGGAGACTAATCGATTGGCATATAATAACCATGAAAAAATGTATACTTTCTCAATTACGAGGCAAAAATGCTTGATTTTGCTATTTTTTTTTTTTTACCGGAAAAAATCGGAACAGCCTATAAACCTTCCCGGGAAAATCCTAAACCTTTACCAAAGAGCCCTGTCAGAACAGATGAACGGTATGGCAGCGCATAAAGTACGAAGAGACAAATATTGATTTATAAATAAATATATGTTAGATAGAGCTTCCATGTATGTAAGCTTTTTTAATCATGGAACTTTTTAAGAATAGCATTTGTTTAACACTTTTTTATAACAAAATGTATGGTTGTATATATACAAATCTAAAATATTGGTTTATTATTAAAGTAATGAATGTAAGTAGATTATTAACATAGGTAATGAAATGTATTTGTATGACGTTAAGATAGATCACTGTTTATTTATTTTTTTTTTCCATTTTTGGTCTACTCCTGATTATTTTAACCTAATTTAAAAGGATTTATGTTTTATATAAAAATTAAAAAATAAATCTTTAATTTCAATAATTCAAGGTTTTTACATTTGATTTTTTCCCCCAAATTGAATATATTATTTGGCCACATTAAAATTTAAAAAAATAATCAGATGGAAAAATTTTGTTTATTTGAAATGAGAAATTTTTCATGTTTTCTATAAAATTTGCGAAAATTCAGTTTTGCCGTCAAAACCTTCATAAAATATAATTGTCGGATTTGCATAATCCGATTTTCTTGTTACTTTTTTAATTTTATATAAAGACGTGTTCTGGGGGGTATCATTTTCTGATGCCCCTCCCACATGCACTGAAAGACCCCGAAGACACCGCGACTGCAATGCCGCTCTAAATTATCAATGCAGCATGCAAGCTAGGACCTAGTTTGCCCCTACTACCACGCCAGAGCCGAGGATCGAAAAGAAGGAAAAGATAAGTACTCATTATAAAGAAGAAATGTCTTAGAATTCAACCCCTCTTGTTCCACACTAATTTAATAAAATTCAACATACATTCGGGATACCTGGAGTAACGCACGAACAATAAGTAATGATCCCGATGTAAACAATAATTAATTACAATATTATAAGTAAACAATATTATTATTTTGACTTGTCCTGAATCGCATAGGTGTGTGTGTATCACTATTTCATTATTCTTTTATTAGACTATTGATGTACTGTCTTGGATCCCCATTTTATATCTTATCGTTTTTCATCCTGACGTTTTCTGAGTTGGCGGAATATTTGGTAGTTATTTATTTACCAGCATTTGAGAGAATTAATGTTTGGTTTATTTGAAAATCACCCAATAATATCCAAACATCAATTTTTATTTTTTCTTTCGTTAATTAGCAATTGGAGATTAAAGAATAGGCTTCAATAACGGATAAAGAGAAAAAACAAAGCAATTCAAATATCACTACCTCCAACTCAAATACCACAATCAGGCTGGGTTATAAGACTAGAGTATCTAGAACTAGTATCTAGAAGGTAACTAGAATATCGTATTGAGAGGGATTTAATATTCCTTAACAATTTTGACCTTTATTTTTTCTTTATTCCCTGAAATTAGCTTTTTTTGCTATAAATTCTAGGAATACTTACTTCTCTAAATAACTTTTAGTAGCATTTTTTAGCATAAAAGCAGCTTTAATGAGGTATTACCAAATGTTTTATTATTAATATGGCACTACGGTCCTACAAGAACCTGGGCCAACCAATCTCCATGATGTCTTGCTCTTTCTCTCTCCATCTTTCAACATTTAACCTCACTTCATCCAGCCATTTGATCCGTGGACGCAATCTTTTCCTTTTTCCATCTAGTCTCCCATTTTTTATTGGGTATCCTTCGGTAGGGCATCCTCTCTATGACCTATCCATTATAAGCGTGCTCTTCTCATGAAAGCCACGATGTTGGGTTCTCCAAACACCATTATTCTTCTCCAAATATCGTTCTCCGAGACTCCTCCCCATACCAAATGTTTTAAGATTATAAATAAATTCTCAAATTTCCAACTTTTCAAGTTTACAAATTATTAGGGGCACAATTTTACTTTTATTGCCTCTCACCTTAACGAAAATCCATGCCAAAATCTTTGACAATAACAATGATTATGGCATATAGTCCTTGAGATTATTAGTTGTGGAATTTAGCGTAATTTTTCCGTTTAAAATTATGATTTTTTTCTGCACCTAGTCCGTTATTGTTATCCAGTCTTAAAATTATTAATAAGTTTTTTTGCTTTTTTTAATATTTCCACTGATGAAATTGAAACCTGATTAAAAGGCTTAAGGTAAAGAAAAGTCCTAGGTTACCTAGGGTCCTAGGGTTTTTTTCTTTTAATAATAACATTGTATATAGTTAAGGGTGTCTTGTGTGTACGAGACCATACCCTCCCCATAATCAACTGTTAAAAAAATATACATAATATAACGGTTTTATAAACCCCTAAGGGGTTTATAAGGCCCATCAGGCCGATCTTGTATAAAATAAAAATATTAAAAAAATTTTAATATTTCATTTCCGGAAATTGAATTGAGTTGTTTTATATACTGGAAATAAAAAATACAACTTTTCTAAAGTCATATAGTTAAAAGATGATTGTATTAAAAACTTGATTATAGGTTAATTAGAAGCCTAGCGCAGGGGCTAAGAAGTACTATTACGGACAGCGGCTGATCCCTAGGCAGTGTAAACCCCTAAAATCCCTATCCCCAGTACAAACAGAGCCCGCTTGTGTGCTTTAGTGGGAGCCTTTGGAGGTAGCCGTGTGTGCGCGAGTGAATTAAGGTGTTATAGAGCGTATAATTACAGAGGTAGGAGTTGGCTAGGGGATTTGATAACAAGACACAAACCCTCACAAATCCTCAAAGTTAGGCCAAAGATATATGTAACTGTCAGAGGACTTGCTAAGTGCCCGGCTTGAGCCAAACTACTGCCCGCTTCGCCCGCAATCTACATAATGTATATAACCGCACTCCCCGTTCCTCTCTTGTATAATCCATTTATTTAATAGCCTCACTAGTTACTGTCCTTACTGATCCGCTGTCGCGGTTCACTTTGCCCCGATAATTACTGAATTAGGTAAATTACGTCTATTACATAACCTGTCGAGTGAGGTAAACTTACTTTGACAACGAGTTAAGTACATAGCATTAACATTTACTGTTGCGAAAATATTTTGTATTTAACAATAATTAATTTTATTAAGTTAGAAATAAAATTATATTATATTCTGTGTGAGTATATGTTTGACAAACTTTGAAAACAAAATCATTGCTAATATTGATCATGTCAACCTAGACACCGATAGTAACAATTCAAAAATTTATCGAGACTAATTAAATAGTCAGTGAACATTACAGGACCTGTTCTAACGTTTCTGTAAAGATCAGTAAAGAATTCATCAAAATTACAAAAAGTCATCATCATAAATAATAATTATTGGGTTTTATTCTTTTAATCTAAGTAACAATAAGAAAATAAATGAAACCCAAACAATTAATATTATTTACTCCTTCTAATCTTATACGTCTTAAATATGTGTCAAACAAAAATAAATAAATAATTCAAACGATTTTCCATCTTAAATATTTATTTTCAATTTTACACATAATAGTTTAAATGTGACGGGGGCTTATTTTATTATTATTATTTTTTATATAATCTTTTTAATTTCTCGAGACTAGTATTTATTATTTAAATAAATTAATTGGTATCCATGTTAAGTCTCAACACTCTTTAAAATATAAATTTACACCTCTCATCCAATTTATTAAAAACGTTTTCCAGGCTGTTTTCTGCCCAGGTCATTAATAACAAGTCAAATAATCCTATTTTGTCACAATTTCATAAATTTTTAAAACCTTTAATTTTAGATCTTCAGTCACTTGTTTGATATTATAATAGAATCATATTACTTTTAACACAATTAGATCGGTAAGATAGTTGATAGTGTTAAGTGATTAAAAATTAATGAAATTGGGATAGAATATGATGATTTGACTTGTACTTAATGACCTGCACAGAATAGCCTACAAAACGTGTTTAATAAATTGGATATGGTGTAAACTTATATTTAAGATTGTCCTTGAGGATGCCCGAATAGACCGAAACGTGGATACCAAACGTTAACATTGATAAATGACATAATTGATTTATTTAAACAATTATTATATTATTTATTTATTACTTACCAAAATTTTACTTATTTTATCTTATGATCTATTATGTTTATTTTATTCATCATCCTGGTTACAAAAATATGGAGATTTTATTTTATTTTCATTTATTTATTTTTTAAAGTTTTTATATGAATGTGATCATTTATCACTATTATTTATGACCCAACGTTGGGGTTGATTGTAACATTTATCAATTTATAAAATGATAACTTAAAAAAAAAATTAATTTATAAAAGTATCGTTAGTAAATAAATACCATTTCAAATAATCTTTGAAATCAGTACTATAGACATAGACTAAATAAAATTTCAGTATTTATACTAATAACTGTTTGTTTATTAAAAAAATCTACATCGTATCCTTTCTAACTTCAGTAAGAATTCTGTTTAATATTCAATGTGGTATTAACTAAAATGCTAAGTTAAACTTTTACTAACTTAAACATCAAATTTTCAATTCTTTCAAAACATGTTAATTTTACATTACGGGGTTGTATCAGAACATAATTATTATATTAATATAATTGTAAAATTGTTTAAATAAGTTCCAGTTATGAAATCCAAAGAGGGCAAGTCAAGCTGACAGCCTACCTGTTTCTTAACAAAGTATTTTTATACAATATGATAATTTAATTATCAATTTAATATTTATTCCTTGAAAAAAGGGACACAGCCTCGAAACGTTAACTAACATGTTATAAAATAACAAAAAATCATAAACATTCCTTTTCCACTATCTATAAATCATCTTTTAGTGGAGTTTTAACATTTTCCATTTCTTAAATTATGTTATTGACGCATGTTTTTCCATAAGTGAACCTATTTTGCAGTACTTTAAAGTTAAGGTTAGCGTTTTAGCAAAGGTTTCAGTGTATTATTTTAAATATACGACTTGTTTTGTTATATTAATTAATTTACGTTTCACTATTTGTGCTCGCTGGTTGTGCTTTATTTAATTTTTTTTTCAATCCTTCTTGACTTACATTTAGTCAACTATCTACATATAATATTGATTAATTATTGTTTTCTTTTGTAGTTAATCACTTTACATAGTGAATTGTAGGACAGATTTATGCTTTGAGCTATACCAAATTATTTTAATTAGTCTATGCTCTAAGTTTCAGACATATTTGGATGTTTTTTTTTTTATTAATCTAAATTAATTTAGCACGATTATTCTATCCGAATATCTTTAAACTTTTTAAAAAAAATCATTGTTTGTATTATTACATTATGGTAACTTCTTATTATAGTATTTTAAACAATTAATAAAAAAAAATAATTTAAAGTAGTATAGTATTTTTTTTTTATTTGCAACAAATATAAATAATAAAGTTATAAAGTTGTTTATTATTCATTTAAAAAGTTACTTATCAAATATTGACTGCCTCCATAAAAAGAATTCACGGTTAAACAGTAAAGTTAAACTATTAACGCCTTCTACATACGATATGTTATTATTGATGTTCATAATGAATAAACGATTAGCTTAAAAGTGTTTAATTATGTATATTTAAGTCGAGCCAGGACAGTGAAAGGCAAAGAGTTAAAACGGGCTGAAAAATAAATTGCCATGACTTTTATACTAATGCATTTATTAGTTAATTTATGAGTTAGTTAGCGAAAGCTTATTTCTCTTGTATCTAAATGCTACACCTAGCTTTATTTTTATAGAACGACAACTCTCTCTAAACGAGCTTGTTACTGTATAATGTACTTGTTGAACACGATATTTCTTTTATATACGTCACTCTTTCTAAGTTACGATACTCGAGTGCAGTTCGATATTTTCTCTCCATTTCGTTTCTCACATTAGAAAGCTCACGACATAAAAATTATTTATGCCAATTTTTTGATCATCGTTATCGTGGGTGTTATTTAAAAATTGGAGAATTTATTCATTTCCAGAAGAGTATCTTTTGGATCTAGTATAGAAAATTGGTTTTGGTTGAGGAGCCTGTAACATTTTTTTTAAAAGTTTTTAAGAATATCAAGTATTCCTGATGGTTTTATATCATTCGTTGACATGCAATAACATACAGTTCCTATAACAATTTTTAATTATTTTAAATTAAAATCTCAAATAATTTGCAATTTTTCTTCAAATTTAAATTTTTTCGAAGCTCGCTATATCCTTTAACGGCCTATATAAAATAGATTTTTTAAACATTTTATTCCGCTGTACCCAAGTATGGACAAATGATTCCTTCCTGATAGAGACAAGTTCTAGCAATTAACTCACTCGCTTTGATATTGATTTAAATTAAAGGCAAATGTATTAATAATATGCCTTGAAATATATCTTCTTGTCTTGCCGATTTGAGTAAATCCATATTAAATATAGGGGGGAATACAGTCCATAGAGATAAATTTCTTTCCAAATTTTTCAATTTCTTATGTTAAGTAATACTTCGCTGAGCCAAAAACTAAGAGATGCAATGGATTTTCGGCTCGTTCGTATAAGATATTGTTTTGTGGGTAGGAACTCATAAGAGGGATTGTCTGGCTAAATGTAGATTTTAGCCAAGTATTTAGCACTTAGCTTCTGTCGACAAAATATAATGGGAAGTATTCCTGCATTCGATCAGAGTATATTTAATAGTATATTAATTCATAAATTTAATAGTTCCCGTTATATAGCTATTCAAATCCATATTTTCAAATAACGAGAAATTTAAATTTTGTGAATTTGTTTTTAACAAATTTCACTTAATAGTTCCTGAAAAACAATTTTTCAAAATATATCAGCCAAAAAAATCATAAAATGTTAATTATTTATTCGATAAAAAAAAAAAAATTTTGTTTCTAAAAATTGGTTTATAAAAACCGAAACCCAAAAATACAATTTTTGATTTCTCATAATTATATACTTTTAACTAGTAAAATTTCAAGTCCCTTAAAAGTGGTGAATTGTGATTTCTTAAAATTACAATTTTTGTATTTAATTCCGCACAAATGTTACAACGTATTAGAAACTATAGACTGCCACTTTTAGGGGATAGATTTATGTATCAAAGATTCATCCATCCATAAGCTTAATATTTTGTGATTTTGGTTTTGTTTATGATATGTGTGGCTACCATTTTTTAAATAAACAGCTTTGAAATGGCAGATAAAGCTTATTGTAGATAGAGTGGTGTATCTATTCGTAATCGAAGTTCAAACTGATTATCCTTTTTTAGTCTTAGGTAAGGAACTATTAAGATTGCGTTGTTTTTTATCGTTCTTGCATTCACCACCTTATCATTGTTGCTCTAGGAACATTGTTAACAATTACCAACGAAGACTTCAGATGTCTTACAAATTTATTTTATGGCTATTATAATTTATCAATTATTTGTTAGATCCTTATTGATATGTCATCTGTTTTTTAACTATCAACATTATCTTGGCATAGATCTCTACTCCCTGTCGAAATGATTAAATAAATGATGCATTATAATACGGGTTTTCATATCACTTAGTAAGATGAACTATTATTTCGTCGTTCTAACTTTATATTTATATAACGTTTACTATTATATTTCAGTGAGCGGTGAATTTTCACTAGCTTTCTAAACCATTGGTCTGTTTTAGAGAATGCCATATTTAAAATTAAAAATTTTATGAAAAGTAGTATTCTCACAATTCAAATTAGTACTACCAATTTACGACAAGTTGGACTTTAATGACGTCTTGCCTCCGACCTTCTTCTTCAGGCAGTTCTGTTTCCTTCTTCCGGAAGAAGATACTTGTTAGTTCCACGCATCAAACTTTGATTAGTTCCCGTGTTCCTCTCATTTTTCGACGGACCTAAGGAGCTGAGTAGAAGAAACCAACTCCCAACGAACACAGGAAGTTCCTCATCGGCCCTCACGGCTTTTCCTTAGACAATAGTTCTCGGCCTGATAGTAATTGAATCTTGCTCAGTGGCCGGCAACTGTGGGCAAACTTCTGAAAGGTCATTATGAGATCCCTCCCTGTGCGAGGGGAGTCTTGATGGAAAAGGTTTTCTTCAGGGCTGACCTACTACCTCTCTCTATCTCTTGTTACAACTTTTGTAATCAAAAACGTTAGTGGAAAGGAATGGGATAAGTGACAGAGAAATAAGGCAATGTCTTGTCACATTTCCCGATTAAATCCTGTACCATTGGAATGATTTAATTTTTTTTTATTATTAAATTAGTTACTTTTTGTGGGATGTTACACTGTTACAACCGTAATCATTTGCTATTTTTCGTGGTGGAAAAGGAAACATTTTATAATAAATAAAGAAGTTTAAACTTAACCTACTAGTACTAAGACATAACTGTTCACCAACTGTTCATTACGTAAGTGAGAAATTAATAAAGCCTCACCATCATTATAGATCAAGTTCATAAATAAACTAATTGCTTAATTATACACTAACAATTATCGATTTAAATAGTAAGAGGTACAGATAACCATTATTTAAATGATCATGGCATAATCCCTGTTTGCTCTACGATTATCTCAAATTCAGTCCCTCAAAAAAATTACTGGTTTATTACTAATTATTAATGTATTAATCACATGATCCTCCTAACGCCATTTAATTTCTTGTTACCGTTATTCTCGAATCTATTACTTAAAGATAAGAAAGTGTAGTTAATTATAATTAAAATCAATGAGACCTTTCTTTTTCAATTGATGTTTATATTTAATATTCATCCATTATTTATGAAAATTTATGGAAGCATAGCGTTTCCAGTTGAGCCCATACTAAAATTACCATTTTAAGTCAAAACAAGAATTCAGTTGGTTCCGTTACAACAAATAAGTATAGCGCTTCTATCAAGGGATATGAAATGAATATTAGTATGTAATGGAATTATTGAAATCTTTCTTCTATGCAATTCTTTTAATGTGAATGTTGTTTAGGTGATTGTGTTAGTAATGTAGATTGTCGTCTGAAGTATAACATAGGACATCTACTACTTTTATCAATTGGGCCATCTGCATTATACATCTATGAAATATGGTCTAAGTGGTTTTAAACAGTTTCTTGATTAAATGAAACTCGATATGTAATATTAATATCTTGCCTCAATGGAACTGTAATAAGTCAGTAATAACTTTAAATATCTGTGCTACTAGAAAGTAGTACATGCTTTTTTTTTTCTTCCAATATGCTTAGCTCCTGTCAGTTGTATAAGAGTTCCAAATAACGTAAGCACAACAGTTTCTAAACTACAGTAGGACTTTAGTATTGAAATATTGCAATGTAAAATGTAAGCTTTGAGCCATTGAAATAGAATGAGTTAAAAACCTATTAGACATTGTAAACGACGTATCTAATTTGCGTTACATTAAATATCAGTTCACAATAAACTATTGAATTTGTTAAATTTATCGAAGTATAAAATTTCATGAACTTTAATTTTTTGTACTGCAGTCATTCAAAACTCAACAAACCAAAATCATTGGGACGTTCCGTACATGCTTCAACAGGATTGTTTAACGAGCTTCCATTAGATATAGAAACGTACTATGAATTTAATTTTTAAACAGCTAGAATTAAACCCATGTTCAGACATGTTCGGTTGGAAAAACGAAAAAGCAAACAGCAAACTCAATTCTACAGGGGCAGATAAATGTTTTAGAATGTTCTATTGGGAATAGGAAACAAATCTAAAAGAAACACATCTCACTTGACAAAGTCCACTCATTATAGATTAATTAAACTCTGAATAACCGGGGGAAAAAAGTGAGATTGAGGAAAGGAAAAAGTTTTGTGAAAGTACAAGCACCAAGGGTACACATACTCGTACATAGGGAAGAGCTGATCGGCTAAATTCTTGATGATCGGAAGCACAAAAAATCTTAGTAGCAGTGGGGCAGTAGTCCCAGTGGACGATCTTGGAAGAAGGAGGAAAACCAATCTCTTCTTTAAATGGAACTGGACCGTGTTTACAGAGGGAACACGTGTTGACGAAGGCGGCACAAAGGACGGCTGTTTGTTGGAGTGACCGGTCCAAGGATCCAGGATACAGGCGAAGAGGGAATCGGCAATGTCCTTCGGCCATTAACCTTTCATCCTGTCCTCTCCTCCGTTCGGACAAATCACCTTATCGCGTCTCTTTGAGTTTGATATTCTGGTCCTCGGCTCTCATTTCTACTTCAGCTTTTTTATCTCTTACCGCTTCTCCCCAGCCCGGCCTCAATGTATTCACTGTCCGTTCTGGGCCTCCTGAGGAAAAACTCAATCCCTAGGTAGAGTTTCTTGAGGGGATTCAGAAGATAGGCTTATCAGTGTCACAAGATCGACATCCTTGTAAGTATGAACAGGGTAAAGTCAATTATTATTAAATCATCATTAATTGTGACCAGTGGCGGATCCATGAGAGGAAGGGGAAATTTTCCCACACAAAATAACCAATCAGAAAAAAAAAAATTAAAATTGAGATTAAAACATTGTTAAAACTTACCAATACCCTTGAGTAACTGTGTTTTATTATATTAATGTTTTCTAATGTTTTGTCAAGTAGAAAATTACCATTATCAATTGTTATTACATAATTAATTTATTTATATTAATAGAGAATAATTTTATTACCCTTCATTTATTTTTTTATTATTTACACCTGAAAACAGAAGAAAGGAAATGAATTAAACATAAACTTATTTATTTGGCCTACTAGTCAAATCACTGGATTCGTGTAAATGGAACCCTAGCTAACAACATAGTAGTTCAAAATTGGTTCCATAAGTATCATTTGTAAATCAATTAATAATTAATGAGAATACACAATCTTATAACTGTTTGGGTTTTCAAACTATTGAAAACTATAACTACGTCTCAGCACAACTATTGTGTTGCTTTATATAATTTTAGTTCGTCTATATTAATAAACATAAATTGATTAATAAAACAAGGACGCTACTACCATTACTTCTTAACTTGTAGGAAGATAGTTTGGGTGACAGTCAATAAAGGTATCAAATTTCGCCTCACTTTGCTAGACTTCGTCAGGGCTGTCTGATTGTGGTACAAAGAACTACGGACAGACAACTCTCTGTTGTCCTTTGTAGTAAAATCAGACAGCACTGACGATGTCCTGCAAAGTGGGTCGAAACGTTGATTAACAATAAATAGTTTTCTTTTACTGTTTTGATACCTTTATTGACCACTACCCGGACTATCATCCTACAATCTACTTCATGCGGTCAACTATCTTCTTCTAATTACTTATTATCGTTAGAATAATTTTGCCATGGGGCTCCTAGGTTTACTCTAAGTATCAATTACTTTTAAAATTCCATTACGTGACGTTTATTACTTTTGTATTTGCATAAGTTCGTTGCATTTACCTGCCTTGGGAGTAATTGTTTTAATGACAATATTTATGTTTATTGAATAATGGAAAGTAATACAGTTAGGGGAGGGAATCTCATTAAAATTAAAGCGGCTCTTTTAATGAAGAGGAAAAGAAATAAATTGCGAAGCTAATCCTAAGATTAAGGTAGCTGCGAGCTGAATATCTAATTGCAGGAGCTGGGGAGGAAGGGTTTGAAATAATTGTGTTATGCCGAGGAAGGGGGTGCCCCTAGAGGTTATTCGGCCGGATTTACTCCCGCCATAAATTCATGGGGCGGGGCATTGTCTGTATTATCTCAGCTACATAACCATAAATCCAAGCTGAGCCCCCCGCTATCTGGAATATTCTTAAAGACTCGCGAGGGCTGGTAAACAGTTAAAATATCTACAATCTGCACGTAGGCGGGGCACCACCGTAATGGCGCTAGAGATTTATGAAAGCCCTTAGCGCTCCTGTGTGAGGAGTATAATATAAGTGGAAAAGCCCGGAAAAACTCTCCACGGTGGAGGAGGACGGCCGACGGTCTGACCGGATATATGGCCCCTTCTTTCATCCCTATCTCGGCAACCGTAATTTTCGGGACAGCTGATTTATACATCGCCTCCAACAGTTCCACAGGAAAACCTAATGGAAAACTTATTGTGTATAAAACTCAAAGCGGGATTTTTATCTCTTTCACCTCCCCCTTCTTTTTTTTTTCTTTTATCGCACCTTTCACCCTCCCTTTTCACGCGCGCCTTTCATTGTTTCTGTTTGTTTTGTTTCCAGGGTTCCACCGAGGCCATAACTCTGAAGGATATATTTCTTCAGAACTTTCTATAGGGTAGATCAGGGCGGAACCCCTTTCCACAAGAAAATACACCTTTTATTGTTGGAGATTTTTTCAGAGAAATCAATCGAAAATGTTTTAATCTTACTTCTAAACTTTCTTAATGCTAGAATACTAATGTATATATTACATTTCACACACTTATTTAAATAATATTTGCAATTAACATTGAGGGAACACTTGCGCTTTGTTTATCTAGGTATGCTATGACAAGGTTTATTCAAGGTTTCAGCTGTCGAAATATTATGTGCATAAAGGATTTTGAATCTTAAGCGAGTAATCAGTTTGTTTATTTTATTCATTTTTTTTTGCATTTTATCAGTATATTTTTAGTCTTGTTAATTATATCATTAGATAGGAGTAACAGGGATTTAAATTTTGTGCATCTGATTTTTTATTAATAATCCAATTCTTACATTTTCCTATGGAGGTCATTTCTTTTGGATTTCGTTTGAAATTATTTTATTCCCGGTGTATGATTTATCAAATTTCAATTTATGTCATAAAAATTTGTTTTCAATCGAAAATGAAGGGATTAACACCACAGATACAGCTGTATCTCAAAAACAAAAAATCTCTAGAACAAACTGCTTTTACTATACATTTCAGACAAACATGACATAGATTAAACTTTCATACAATTAAAATCCTAAAAAGCTTTAAAAATATCTTGTTGATTTCGAAAATAAATGCCAATTGATTTATTTTTTTAATTTTGAAGTCGTGATGAAATGATATATATATATATATATATATATATATATAGTTACATTAATCATTGACTTAATTGATATCACTAAGGATTAGTAAAAAATCTTAATTTACATTGATTAATAAATTGGAAACATAGTGACAACAAATTTTTGTATAGCAGCTTTTAATAAAATATTTAGAAAAAGTTTAATTTATGAGGAGCTCTATTACACAGAAAATAAAAAAAGGATAAATATTTAGTAATATTTAATATTATCTATTTCCGTCTAAATTGACAAAATATGGAATGTTAACGTTTAATAAAGAGCTAATAATGAAGAAAATACAAAAAAAAAAAATATTATAGTATTATTTAAAATTAGATATCAGTGTACAGTATTTGAATTTAAATATTAGTTATTTTTAATTGAGAAGATATTGACAATAATTGACGCTCTACTGACCTCAGCAACTTGACCCCTCCCTCAACAGCTGCTAGAACTCGATCCTAGAATAGGACCTAGTTCAGAGACCTCCTTGCTCATCCTGCTCTCCTACTACCAAATAGAGAATCTAGTTTCCTAGTTCTATAAGCGAACTGTTTGATAATATATTTTTTATTAAGTTTAATTATGATTTTTATACAAAAGTTACACTACATAAATTAATAGTTTAAAAGAGTTAAATAATTATGTAATAAAAAAGCCGAAATTTGTTGTAAAAATAATCTTACACGTTATAGTTCATGGCGGCGGAACTGAATTACTCTACTTTTACCTCTTTTTTTAGCTTCTTTAGCAATGAGTTTTTAGTTAGTTCCAATAGGAATCAGTACAACAAAATCCTGAGTATTCATTCCTCCTTTTGGTACCAATGGTAGAGTAAGATAATATGTTGCAAATTATATAATGTTAATTTTGTAGCCTAGATGGTATTTAATCTTAGAAGGATCTGAAACAAAAAAAAAAAAAGAAGTAGTTTCTTTACTTCACTCAAAAAAACAAGGATGAATATTATCGGTTTCAACATTTTCAATAGCTTGTAAAACATTGAACCCATTTCCACTATTATCTTACTTATACAGATTTAAAATAATGAACATAATGATAATTTATTTTTATATTAATTGAAGGAGTTATAATTAAAATTTATGTAAGATATAATTACTTTCGCTCAAACCCAATATATATAAATCATCATTTTTTTCGGAATTAATTAAATTATTTAAACTTTTCAAAAACTAATGGAATTAAATAAAAAAAAAAAACTTTTTTTTTGTTTGATGAAGCGAATTTCCCTGACAATAAAACCAATAGCTAAAGCTACAAAACCTTCCCTCAAACGTTTCGGTTCCGTTTGATTTTCCCATCAGTTGGCCAAACATTTGGATTTGAATCAGTTTTTCAATTACAGCTCCCTGTGACGGTGGTATAGTTTTGTTGTTAGCCGGCAGATGGCACTAATGACAGACAGAGGACGAACATGTTTGTACAGAGCGTATGCTTTGTACGGTGTTTGTTGTCGTGCTGTTTTCGACCTGGTTGTAATTGTTCACTGCTGACATCCTCTGACCCGAACATGGGCAAACACTACGCACTTAATTATTGACGCCCAATGAAAACCGTTCAGCTTAGTAACCGATAACTCATGAGGTGAAAATACAACGAAAATCACTTGTGTAGTTTAGTTTCAAAAATTCGATTAAATTCTACTAGCCTACAATATAACCTTGTATACGTACAACGTTAAAACTATAGTTAATTCAATTTTGTTTCAATTGTTATTGATTAAAACGATTTAATTAATTTCAAAATTTAAAACTATATATATAACTTAAGTATCGTTGAGAGAAAATAGTGAAAAAAAAAAAAGTGAAAAAGGTATGAAATGTCTCCCACGGGTTCCAGAAATAAAATGCTCTTCATTGAGTCCTGTGCTTCTATATATACATGTCAATCAGCTGTTCGACTCGATCAGCTGATACGACCTGTCAGCTGTTATTGTACTCAGGCTGTAACTCAAGTTACAAACTGAGAAATGAAAGAGAGTAGCACGGGAAAACACATTACTCATTCGCGACACTATAGGAGCAGTAAAATTTGGAGCTATTGTGTACTGTAAGCTCGGCAGTAATCGGGGTAAGGTTATAACGTTATGAAGGGCTATTTAGGGTAATAGTGATTCGGGAGCACAGTGTAGTTACTATTAAAATCCTCCCAAAATTTAAGAAACGAACAACCATTCAAATTGAACAATTAAAGCTCACAGTGTCAGAATCGTGTGCTAGTTTGTCTTTGTAAATAGAATACCGTTATCTGTGTTAATTATTATTACATAAAAAAAAAAAAAGTTATTCTTAGATATAATTTAGTTTTAGGACCTTTTTATTCATTTAATTTGTGGTCAATGTAGTTTGTAGGTATTTTTGTTCAATCTTATGTATCTGTAAATACTGTTTTTCTGTAATTTACTTATAGAACCTCTTTTTATTTTATATTTGCTAATTGTAAAGTGTAATTCAGTCCGATGATTTCTCATAACTTTTTGAAGTTCTTCTTCTAGATGGTTGTAATCTCACTACTTCCGTATCTGTTATATTCAACCTTTATAGGACCGGTTGTTCTGGTTTTCCATATGATCTGTCTCCGCTTGTCGTTGACAATCTCATCAATTTCTGCCATGTCCATTTGTCGTTCATCAAGCTGGCCCTCCCCTGCCGACGATTATTTCTGTGTCCTAAAAAATTAATCTGCTTTATACCTAGTAGTGATTTTTCTCTTGATAATTTCAATCCAAATTGCCTGATTCTTTGAAACACGTTTTCCATATGACTTGTATTTTCGGTCTCCGAATTGCTTTACTAACATGGTCATCCATATAAATCTGAGACATGGGTTCGTCTTAGGAACTCGTCCATATGGCGCTGTAACATCCCTGCTCGAACTTCAGCTTTTACGTTCCAGCGGGGACATTAAGAATTGACTATTTAATATTGTTCGGTTCTTTCGGGTGCATTGTTATCTGGTGGTATCCTGCTTTAAAATCCAGTGAAGTAAATATTTTTGCACCACCTAACCTATCTAGAATGTCCTAGAATCGGGGTATTGGATATTTTTTATCCACCGCGTTGTCATTGTTTCCTGTAATCGATGACAATCCTATATTTCTCCTTTCAATCCCCCAACACAATCTTTATCTTATTTATGGTTATTCTCTGTTTTTTCAAACTATCCAGCTCCTCCCGATATGTTGACGCAACGCCTGCGGGCACCGCCGCACACTTTAGCCAAATGGCCAAAAAGCGGAAAAAATTCAAAATCTCGAGAACGGATTAACATAGAAACTTGGTTCCGATCTAATTCGACTCAGAACAAATAATTCAAGTTCATTGTTTTTATTGAAATTTTGTTGAAAATTAAAGAACTAATAAGGAATTGAAAGCTTACTGGTTAGATTGAAATTTTCGGAATAGGTTGTACCTACCCGTCCTAATGTCCTAACAACATACGCTGATGACACATGTATACTGTCTATAAACAACGACCCAACTAATGCATCACAAACAGTACAGATACACTGTATCTATTGAAGAATGATGGACCGCCACTCAATGAAAAAAGTCAACGTCTTCTTATCTTATGCACCATGAATGACATGTAGTACATAGTATAAATACTTTTAAATTTCTATCTCTGTTGTTTCTTTTAAGAAGAGCCGGAATTTATCTGGGTCGATCATTGCATCCATTTTTTAAATTTCTTGTTGTAGACAATCTGAAGTGTACCTCTCACACTAGATTCTGGTGTGTAATGTAGAGACCGAATTCGAGAGCATTCACTTTTAGTTTTAGATGGATTTTTGCCAAGTCGTTCATTTCCTTTCTTTGCGGTGTTATGATCCGATAGGCAGATAAAGGCAGATGATTTTTGTTCTTATCTTTACTTAAGCACTTCTAGTTTGAAAAGTGACCCTCCACATTTCGGAGGAAGCCGGAGCTTTATTGTAATCATAGCTGTTCTCAATGCTTATTTAAATTCCGTAACTTATAACGTTGTAAAGCGCACTAATTTTTTTCTGCCTAGTTTGACTGATGTGTGGCTCAGTTGACCATCGTAGAGTAGGAAAAAAAATTGATAATTTTTCTCTTCTTCTTTTACAATTATATATCACTTATTTAGAGTTGTGTGTGATTTGGTTAAACTTTTATTATTCTGAGATTGGGACTAAATTAATGGGAATACCCTTGAAACAGGGGAAAAAAACATGCTGTTCCCAGATTCTGTAGTTTATATTGTGTGATAATCATAAACTAGATAATCGAAATCAGTGCTTTTGAAAATCGCGCCGTTCCTTTACGTATGTTATCCTTTCTTGTTTCAGCGGGAACTCATGCACCGTTTTTCCAGTTGCACACAGTGTCTCACCTTCGTTAAAAAAAAAATCTGAATATTCCCGCAATATAGAATGTCTTATCTCACGCTTGTTTTATCGCTCATACTCGCACTCTCTCATCTCTGGAATGTTTTTAGCAGCTAAACGTCTTTCTCCCTATTCTGATGCCCCATTTTCCTTCTTTTTTCCTTAACCTCAAGTTAGTTATAGTCTGACTATAATAATGAGGAATGTAAAGCATGAGCTTATCGAATATTGAGATTACAAATACGAGTTATAGGGGGATAAAATCGTATTTTTAAATTAAAAGGAACAAACACCAGTAAATTTCGCCAACTCTGGATTTGAGAATTAAAAAAAAAAAGTTTTGTTCTTCAGTAAAACATCCTTGACAAACCAAAAGTCGGTGGCCATTTTATAATAGAATGAGATATTAATCAGTATGAGTTGGTAATAATACTTCACAACATAAAATACATTCATAAAATTGATCTAAAAGTGAAATTAAGCGACATGAGGTGAAAATGTATTAAATGGTACTATATAACTGAGAAATTCAGTGCTGCTACAGGATCTAACGATTGGAATTTAGAGAGGTAAGGGTTTATCGATTAAGTAAAATTTATTTATTAATTTTTGTAAACAGCATGCGGAGTAGAGACGATTTCTTATATTGACTAACTGACGCACTTGCAGTGGTTAGCAGGTGGGGAATAGCTTGAACATAATTTTATTTTCCACAGTGTCATAACTTCATTTTTTATAAGTTTTGTAACAGTTCTTCAGTACATCTACTAGAATGAACAACAGAACCACAGAATTTGACGAGTTATTTTAAAGCTCAACGTCCGCAGCTGCAATGCATTCTTTTATTTGGTTTATCAAACATATTACTAATTTTATTACATGATCAATATGATATTGATCACAATAATCATGTTACAAAATTTGAAGAATACATTACATTAACCACTGGATTTTTAACAATGGGCCCAGGTCCGCTATTGCATATAATATGGACCTACTCATAGGTCGGTAGGCTCAATCCCAGCATACATTAACATGTTTTATATATTTATTACTAATAAATACATTTGTACCAAATCATGAAACGTTAGTGGTGCAGTACTTAATTAGGAAGAACTGTTATAAGACCAACGGTTGTGAAAGGAGATGATTCCAGCCCGGATTCTTGGATAACTCCAATATACTACTAACATAGCATAGTGCCTTACCCCTGAGCCAACCCACTCCCATTTAATTTCTATTATAAATTGTAATTAAAAACTGTATAGTAATTATTATGGAATCAAAATGTCTTCATTTTAAATAATTTAATGGTTAAATGATTTCTTTTTATAAACTGTTGTCTTTTTAACAAGTGGTTTGTCAAAATACGTTAAAACAATAGTAGAGCCTAATTAGAGTAGTAATATACATTAATAATTAAATTAACTTTTCTTCGCAATGATGAAACACTCAATTCTTAATAATGTGCCAAACTAGTACTTTATTTTTTGTACTTACTCAATAATATACAGAATAGTAAGAGGTACAATATATGGGATATAGTCTAGTAAAGGAAGGATAGTGTTCTATAAAATTAGAAAAAAATAGTATATAAAAAATGTTTTAACAATGTATAACAGAGGACAGAGGAAAAAAAAAAAATTGATACCTATAACGAGTTGAAGGGTCAATTTACCCAAAGGCTCGATGAGAACACAAATCCGCTGCCTCAACTGTCTACAATCGTTAAGGATAACCGCCTGCCAATTAGAGATAAATGGAAAGAAGCGGCTAGAGAATACAAATCGGGCATCGAAGAATCGATATGTGGACCCGAAATCGATAGCTCGGAGGGGGAAAGCACAAAGCGCTGTTATCAGTATGTAAGGTCCAGCCCTCATAGCGTATTCTGGACGGGGGCTCCTATAGACTGACCAGAAGATGGATGGCCTCTGCTCCTTTCTTCTGGGGTCGTTATGTTCCTCCAATCAGCCGGATTCAAGATCATCAAGGGCGTCATCCCGGCTGAAAAGGTACCCGATTAAAAGGCCGATTCGGACGTCACTTGGGGTGGGTTATTTTAAAGGAGACTGGCAATGTCGTAGGATGGCAGTAAATTTGGTTGAATCGATATGAGCTTTAGTGCCTACTACATTAAAGTGATAAAATTATTTAAAATGGGTTGAATTTCTAATACATACATATTTATTGAGTTTTAAAATTATTATTATTATTCAAATAAAATAATGGGGAACGAAAGAAAAATATTAAACTGGCAAGTAAACTTTCTGGATATTTACAATGTTAGGTATGATCTTAAAAATTAAAGTGATATGATCACAGGAAGAAGCAGGATTTACTTCAGAGAGTAGGAAAGGGAGCAAATTTAAGTAAACTCCTTTGTTAATTTAAAGAAATTTGTGTTTTTTAAATACATGCGAAAACATACTTAAATAATGACTAAATAAAAATGTTAATTTTTTTCCCCTAAACAGTATGGTTTTTGTGAATATTTGTTTTTCTTGTCGGTTACTTGCATATCTACCCTATTTGAATACCTGTTATAAGTTTCTAAACATGTCTTTTATAGTTTGAGAGTGCACTTTAGAAACATCCTTTATATTCCTATCGTTGGAGCTACCGCAGAGATAAGAAAGGGATGGTCTAGACAGGACCGAAGGGAAGGGTGGAACAGGATCTAATGTGGTTATTGGAGTAGCGAGGAGCAGCTGGTCAGCTCATTACCCAGCCAACTCACAAATTGTATTAGTGTGCCTCGGGCAGCCCGCTCACTAATGATCCTCAGAGCCCTGGGACATCTGCCCATCACTGAGTGTTAAGTGATGGCATTGGAATTTACTGGCAGATATGGATTTGAACACTCAAAACTAAAATATAAAATCATTATCTATTTTTACATTTATTTATTTACAATATTGATTGTATTTA
>NW_027114575.1:172521-179235 GCF_000696795.3 Halyomorpha halys
AGATTGTTATCAATTTGAAATATGTTAATATAATTGTAAATAATCTAAATCTATAAGTGAATGTAAATGTTAGTAACATCTAACTTCTACTAATACAATAATTAATAAATGGACTAAGTAGTAAGTCCAGGAGATTGAAATAAAGAAGAAAAGAAGTACTGAGGGTTTCATTCATTGCAATGAAAATAAATAAGTACAAAAAATTAGATATAACAAATACCACAGATTAAATAATGAATATAATAATAGTGTTTCTTTTTATATAACAAGAATACGCAATGTTTCTAAACTACACATGTATAACTTAATGTTAAAAATAAAGATGTAGAAGTAGATAATATTTAATTTTTAATCTTTGTAGATCACTCTCTAACTATGTTTTTAAATGAAATAGTTTTGTTTTTTTAAGTTATCGTCGATGTACTGTAAAACGCGCGAATCCATTATTTTTAGGAAATTATATTTTCTACTCTACCTACTCTCGAAAATTCTTTTTGCTGAACATTATTATATGTTTCTATTAAAGTTTTTATCACCAATACTGTTTTCGGTGTTAACATTAGCTATTAATGTTGGTATGAGATAAAAAAAAGCTATATTCATTGTTTTTGCAGAAGACTTAGTAAAACTAAAGATGGAAACAGAAGGTGGCCCCCTGCAAGGCATGCATATGACTAAGTAGCACTAACGTCTTAAATGGCCAAAATTGTACAATAAGGCTTGCTGGCTTAGCAGTGACGTAAAGAAAACAAGAAGAGACTAAGAGCATGGGAGAGCCATTTTTTCCTCTGGTAACTCTTCTCCTACCTTCTTTGATGAAAATCATCATGTGTGAGTAGAACATTTAGGAAGTGTTTCCCTGGCAATAGAGGAGTGGGCTGTGAAGGAGGAGAAGGAATCAAGGGAGTAACTTTTCTTTCAACATCTTTTACTTCTTTATCATCAAGTATGTAAATTATTTAATAGATTTTTTTCTGTAAATTTGCTTTCTATTTTCTTTATAGGGACTCCATTCCACTACCCCATCTACAGCCATTAAGAGTGACTTATAGGAATTGGGTCACAATGTTCGCCATATTTCTAATGTAGTACGCCCCGCGGAAATATATCGACTTCCTCTATTTTTCATCGACTTGGAACCAGCTTCCAATAATGCAGACATTTTTAAAATTTTGAGGCTGGTATACTCTTGTGTACGTTTTGAGGAACCCCGACAAAGGGCTGAAATTGTCCAAAGCAGTGTCAGAATCTTGGCCACACAAAAGCCTACTGCCACCATCAAGCCAGATGTGTTAAATGTGCTGGTTCACATCCATCTGATACCTGTCAGAAGACTCCGAGAAGGTCATCTTGCTAACTAAAAAGGTTGCGAAATATACAAAAATATGCAACGCCAAAAAACCACAAATTCTGCATTAAAAGAGTACAATCAAAACAAAGTGGTTTTAGGAGAAGAACTTGCTGCCCCATCAACGAGCGACGTGGAACATCATACCCCTGTCAACAATCGCTTTAAACAACTCATCAACTCCAGAAGACAGCCTATTATTAAATACGCAGTAGTATTCCTTATTCCTTCCACTCCGTCTGATATTATTCAATCAACATCCGTCAGTTTATCCTCTCGCCCATTTAACATTACACTTTCAGCTGTATATTGTTTTCCAGGTAATTCCCTTTCCTATAGCCATCTTGACTCCTTATTTCAGATATGGATCTAGAGGATGGAGATATCCTTGGTCCGCGATTTATTGCTGGAGGAGATTACAACGCCAAACATCAACGGTGGGAATGCTGAATGTCCAATACTCGTGGTAGGACTCTTTCCCAAGTCACAACATCCAATAGTTTGCCCTACATCCCTTAAAAAACGTCCTGGGCCCTGTTTCATAATGAAAGCTAATAGTCTTAGTTGAAAGTACAAGTGTAGAAACTAGTGTGGTAATAATACTAATACTTATTTTTTTCATGATAGGGATGATTATTAGTGATATTACAAGAATTAAAAAATACTAAAGCACAAGTTACTATTACTATTACTAAGTCTGTGTAATTATATTAAGTTAAATCGACAAGACTAATAGTATTAGTTTGTACTTTATTATGAAACAGGGCCCTGATATCCTTGATATATTTGTTACTTCCCAAATACCCACCTCACACTCCACAATTCAATCTTTAGATGACCTCCCTTCATATCATAGCCCGGTTCTACTTCACATCCATTCAAATCCTATTCCTAAACCCTCTCCCCCTTCAATGGTTTCAAGACAGGTAAACTGGAAAAGTTTTCGGACTGATCTAGAAAACGTACTTGACTTAAAAATTCCATTAAAAATATAAGAACAGACCAACTCTGCTATCGAAATACTTTCTAGATAGATAGGAACTACTATCACTAACAATTCTTCACCAATGAACAAAAAAAGTTTTAGAGAAAGCAACTTACCTCGTCACATACAATCATTATTAACAGAAAAACGCCGGGCAAGAGCGAGGTGGCACAGAACAAGATATCCCTCGGACAAAACTCATTACTATACATTGACTAACAGACTAAAAGCGGAAATTAGACAACACAGAATACAAAATTTCCAGAACTCATTAGAAAACTTAAATACCACTGACAAATCATTATGGAGAACTACTAAAAAGCTACTAAAATACAAATCCTTTAACCATCCACTTCTCACTGAAAATAAGACTTGGACACGATTAGATGAAGAAAAAACTCAAATGTTCGGCGAACACCTCTTCAAAACTTTTAACCCCCATCCTGATATCCTTAATCCAACCCATCTTGAACATGTTGAAGCAGAGATTACAATTCCACTCCAAATGACCCTTCCTCCTAATGCCTTTCATTTCTCAGAAATGATGAACATCATCCACCAGTTACCTTCTAAAAGGCCATTCTAATTAAAAAGTAAAGCCATTCTATTCCGTACCTATATCTATAATGCTACACTCCGATCCACCTATTTCCCTAACCCTTTAAAAAAAATGTCTATAATAAAAATGTTTCCCGAACCCTCCAAGCCACTTGAATATCCATCTTCCTACCGTCCTATTTCACTCCTGCCCATTATGAGCAAAAATCCTGGAAAAACTCTTATTAAAACGCCTTTATCCAATCCTTGACTCATATCATGTTATCCTTGACCACCAGTTTGGATTTAGAACATCTCATTCTACCATACAACAGAGTCATCGAGTGGTTGATGTCATATCTTCAACATTGGAGCGCGGAATGTACTGCACGGGAGTCTTCCTCGATGTGGAACAAGCTTTTGATCGAGTCTGGCATCCAGATCTGCTCTATAAACTTTGTCAATTCCTACCCCCTACATATTTCCTTATAATCCACTCCTACCTCACTGATAGAACCTTTAAAGTAAATCATAACCTAGCCTACTCATATCTCTTTTCTCTATCCGCCGGCGTTCCTCAATGTAGTATCTTAGGCCCCATTCTTTATACGGTTTAAACAGCTGACATCCCAACCCACCCTAACACAGTCCTAACAACAAACGATGATGACACATGTATACTGTCTATAAACAACAACCCAACTAATGCATCACAAACACTACAGATACACATAACATCTATTGAAGAATGGTGTCAAAAGTGGAGAATCAAAACAAATCCTGATAAATCCCATCAGATACCTTTACTCTCCGTCGTAAACCTCTACCCTCCTGTCCTACAGTATCCTTTCTAAATACTCCACTAACGCCTGTTGAACAGATTCGATACTTAGCACTCCATCTTGACAAGAGACTTATTTGAAATCCACACAAAAGACTGAAACGACAAGAAACTGCTCGTAGATTCCGATTGCTACAACACTTACTTGACAAATGCTCTAAACTTCCCATTCACTACAAAAAATTATTATACACTACGATAATCAGACTAATTTGGACATATGGAATTGAGCTCTGGGGCTGCACCAAACCATCAAATTCCTCCCGCATCCAATTCTTACAATCCAAAATCCTACGTAAAATCCTTGATGCTCCTTATCACGTTACAAATAAACTCATTCACAAAGACCGTAACATCCCATTCGTTGCAGATTTGGCCCAAAACAGATAGGCTTCTTTTTATTCCGAACTCCTTAACCATCCTAACCCATTAATTCTTAATCTTTCATCCTTAACGAGCCATGATAATCCTCCGAGGCGTCTGAAAAGAAGATGGCCACCAGACCTTCTAATTTAAATTAATGTTTGAAGTACCACCAATGGGTGGTTCCTTCCCAAAATTTTCAAGTGTATATGAAACATATAACATATTTACTTATTGTATTATTTTGTACAGTTGTAAATTACATTAAATAAATAAATTTAAAAAAAAATATTTTTCTTTGTAGTTAATGTTCAAATACAGTCCACTAACACTAATATGTTAGTTAGTTAAGATTAGTATTCTAAAGTGAAGGGAAATCTTGTCTTAGGTTGATGGCGCACTTTACATATGGCTATCGCAAATAGTAACCTCAATCTTTGTAGAATTTGTCTAAAGTGTTATGTCAAAGGATTATTGATGAACTAAGAAAATTGAACGTTGAAGTTAATGTTCTTTTCCTTCCAAACAGAGAAGAAAGGGAATTTGCTAAATGCATGATCTAACAAAACTTCAAGGAACCCAACGTATCTGGGCCCAACATTGGACCAATATATGTCTTTTCCGGCGCATTTTCATAAAAAAGTGAAATCGGTGGTAACGAACGTAAGCAAGCTTCATCATGCATTCGGATCAAGGATCTTGTCTATTCCACTCAAAATTATAATTATGTTATAAATGCATAATTAGGACAGCACTGCTCTATGAAGCTCCTATGTTTAAACATTCGTCGCTATCGCTGTTCAAACATTTACAATAATTTCAGAATGGCATACTCAGAAAAACTGTCCAGGGACTTCTTTACAGAAGTAGGCAGCCAAAATATATGCAAACAGTAAAAATAAAGGAGATGATTTTCGCACAGAACACAAATTTCATCGATATTTTCTAGGTATCGGGAAATAAGATCGTTAACGAAATTGAACCGTATTAGACTGTATAATGTAAAATTATCAAAAGTCTTACAATAGTCTAATTTAAATTTTTGTTTTAATTTTTATAATAATCAAACAGTAAGCCCCGTCATCTAGTGAGTTATAATTATATGAGGCATATCCAAGCTTAATTTGTAAACATGTAACGTGTTATTAAACTACTGTAGAAGGAACTAGAGAGAGAGAGTCGTTGTAGCAAACCAAATCAACAAGGACGGAATAAAAAATCCTGGTATATTCGTAATTGTGTTTCATGTAGTTAAAGTGATAAATATTTAAATGATAACTTGGATTATGTACCTATGCTGTTGTTTTTGCGGTGGAGAGCGGAAATGCTTTATTTTAGTGTAAAACCATGGGTGCGTGATAGTATCGTTAACTGCCCGGTTTGTAGCTCTGAACAAAAGGAAGATATCCTACACTTCTTGGTAGCCTTTATTGGAATAAAAGATTTTGGGCAGCGGACCTGCTCTCCATAGCAAGTTCTCAGTTTATTAAAAGGCGCTAAGTGGAAAGCTCTTAGCAACTATGATGGGGTACACTGGAAAAAGCTCAGTTTGTTAACTTGTGAGAGATTAATGGCATGACACAGTTGTTACAAGTTTAATATGATTGCTTTGTTTCTTTAAATATTGTAGTTTTAATTAAAATCACGGATTTGATAGACGAATATTTTTCTATTGTTTATGTGTTTATAATGTTTTTATTTTTGGTATTTTTTAATAATAAACACATTTAATTCATTCTTCAATTAGCGTCAATGATATCAAGAAGGCGAAAATATTGTTGGAATGCCAGTTTGTTGAATTTGGCGTTTTTACAGAAAATTAATCCAATAAACTAATCCATACCTAATCAAAACATAGTGAATTTTTCAACTAATAGCCTTATTATTTTAGGGTTTAAATATATGTATATTGTTTTACACTGCGAGAACTTCGGTAAACCATAGGATGATGGGTGGCTATTTTACCAAAGGATGCAGTACGCGAAATTGTTTGATAAATAATCTTACCACAGCAGATGATATTAATTAGTATTAGTAGGTAATAATATCTAAATGAAATGAAATACAGTGACGCGACTCGTATAAATTCTTTGTTGTTTTATTATTTTCCTTGTGACAAGGCAATTAATTATCTTTAAATGATTCTTATCCTGTCATTTTATAACTATATTATTATACTGTAATATCTTAAAGCAATGTCTTTATACTTATCTTTTTAAAATTCTTATGTGATCATTTCTACAACTACACAATTTATTAATCACTAAATGATGTTTCCTGTGTTTCGAATTCCTTTCAGGAGCACTGGGTCGAAGCTATAACTCCTCCTCAACATGCATTACATAACCCCTGAAGGCCAATAAGAGGGAGCTGGGACAGTATGAGTGGTTGAGCTAAGTGACTTGTTGACTCCACACACGTCAACCATCACCCCGCGGGAAATAACTCATCATAAGCGGTGCGTTCGAGTGCTTCGTACGAGTGCGTGACTTAAGATTAATAGAACTCGGGGAGCAATAAGTGTAATTTCCTCGAGCGATTACGTGATGTTTATATCAGTGGCTGTTATTACTTATAATAAGCATAATTTTTTCGAAGATTGATTATACTCTTGAGCTTAAGTAAGAATCATATATAACA
>NW_027114575.1:180399-184088 GCF_000696795.3 Halyomorpha halys
TAGGAATTTACGGATCTTGTATAGCAGTCCTGGGTGCCAGACTCGATCAAAAGCCTGTTCTACATCAAGAAAGACTCCCGAGCAGTACATTCCGCGCTCCAATGAAGACGAGACAACATCAACCATACGATGGCATTGCTAGATAGTGGAGTGGGATGTTCGGAAACCAAACTGGTGATCTGGGATTATTATGGGGTTGGAATCAAGGATAGGGTACAGGCGTCTTATGATGAGTTTCTCAAGGATTTTGCCCATGATAGGTAACAAAGCGATAGGTCGGTAGGAGGATGGGTATTCAGACGGCATTTGAGGTTTGGGAATCATTTTGATTATGGATAATTTCCATGGGTCAGAAAAGTAAGTGGATCTGAGTACAGCATTGTAGATGTAGGTGAGGAATAGAACGGATTTTCGAGGAAGATTTTTTAGAATATGGGATGTAATTAGGTCATAACCGGGAGCTTTGCGGGTAGGTAACTTCTGAATGATGTTGGATATTTCTGAAGGATGAAATGCTTTAGGAGGAAGGGTCATTTGGAGTGGAATGTTTAATTTTTCTTCAATGTATTCGATGTGGGTTGGATTAAGAATGTCACGGTGTGGGTCAAATGTTGTTGAAAGGTGCTGACCGAATACCTGAGTTTTTTCACAGTCCGATTTAGTCCATGCATGTCATTCAGTAAGAAGAGGGTGATTAAAATTTCTGAAGTTAAGGAGCTTCTTAGTGGCCGTCCATAAAGATTTGTCAGTAGTCATGAGGTTTTGAGTTAAGTTAGTTAAATTTTGTATTTTCAATTTTTTAAGTTCTGTTTTGAGTTTGTTTGTCAATGTAGTATAATATGTTTTATCTGTGGGGTATCTAACATTATAAAAGTAAATAAATTAATCTACGTAAACGGTATTTAAAATGAAATGATAGTGGGTATTGAAGTATAAATTTAGACTTTATATTGTATGCAGAAGGAAAAAGAACGTTATAAAATTGAAACAGAGGGACGAGGGACTTGTATTACAATTTTGTGGCTTAAATAATGGATAATTAGCATAAGGCTTTACAACTGCTATTTAAGGGAGAAAAGTTTTTATCTGAGGTGATAATTCATGATTGTGTTTATGATAGTTTTTCTATCAATTTTTTTCTTTACTCTTTATTATATTGAAGGATGAGTCATGGCTTCGGCTAATGAGTGCTTGAGTGGTTCCTATTATATATAAAATAACTCATTTCAGGTTTTTCCCAGAAAAAAAAATAGTTTACAACTGTTTATTGATTGCCAACGTTTCGAACCACAAAGGAGGTATATAATGATGAGCGGTGTTTCACAAGAAAAGAATTTGATTGGACCTCCAAATACCTTTCGTTCAATTTTAATTCCTTTGTTAATTGTATTGAACCTCCACGAGTTATAACAGTCCTGATGAAAACCGTTATTTTGAATCGAAGTGTTGATAATAAAACGTTGAAAACTATTTTTGTTTCTATACATAATATAAATTTAAAAAAATACCCTATTTCAAATACTACCCCCTCACCCAGAGGGTAATTCCTGTGATTTACACTTAAATTACACTCCCTCCTTTCCCTGTAGTTTGAATTATCCAAGCGTTTAATAATATCGTTTCTTTCCTCAAATTAAAATTCCCTTCCCATAAATACAATTTTAATAACTTATTTAATTTCAATAAATGCCTTGTAGATAAAATCGACCAACACATGCCCCTCTCACATGAATATCAAACAATAATTTCCCTAAATTTATTGAGAGCAGTGTAAACATTTTTCATACATACGATTCCTTCGTACGATAATCAGCTAACTGTTTGCTTGCATTAAAAAATACATTGCATAATTCATGAATTAAAGAAGTAATTCAACACACCCATCTAATTAATGTTAAAATTAATTTCCTTTCTCCATTCTATATATTCTGTTTTTTGGTGATAATAAAATGGTGAAACCTAACTGTTGTATTAAAAACTTTTCAACCTCCGCAAACAATGTAAAAAACATTCATATATAAATTACATATCTAAACCAACAAATAGTTATGAATTATCTATATCCAAAAAAATTAGCCCAAAGGCCAAAACAATATGATCCACACGTTAACATTTTAAGTTTTGTCCCTAATTTGTTATCCCTACCTCTAACTCCACCAACCTTATCTATCCCTCAAAATCTTAATTATCCTCAACTATGATTCTCAGTACATATACAGAAATAACTGTATAATAAATAATATTTTGGAATATTTGAAGAGGATAATCAAATATTTTTTCGCATCCGCATTACCCCATGATATGAAGGTAGTTACCTCCGACATCCCTGGCCACTAGATCTATCCCTTACTAGATCTTCCCTTAAATCCGATGACCATATTATCGTTGCTCGATTCATATTACTTCCATTTATAATTGCATTGATGAACACCTCCATTGTCGGTTGATACATTGGTAATTATTACATTGTTTAAAACTTTTTTTTTTTTACTGTAGACATTACGTATCATAGAATTTCATTAGGTATATTTAATTTACAATAACTGATGTCTTTTTTGTTAATATTTTAAACTAAACTGTGAAATAAGGTTCGAATTATACAAATCTTCCTACCTCTTATTTAATGAGGCTTGAAAATGAATGATATGAGAGTCTAGATCAATGTTGAATATAGATAATCAAGATAAAAAAAACAAAACAGAAATGAGGTTGCGTTGGCTTTAAATAAGTTAATTTTATCAATTAGTAGAGGTAAAGAGACTGACTGCAACTTATTCAACAGGTGTCGAATCCGGGGTCAACATTTAATTTCGGTTCGGTCGTTTTATGATTAAGTTTTATACAATGGATTGTTTTAGAAGTGGTTGGTTTCGGTTTCATGTGATTGGATTCCCTGAATGTTTTCCTTTTTTAATCTGAAGATTATTCGTGACAACATCATCGCATTCGGTAATTAGTTTGAATTAGTCACAATTAGGGATGTGATTTTTATGCGTTAAAAAAGTCAAAATATATTGATAAATATTTATCAATCATATATATATGAGTAATAAAGACATAGTAAAATTCAATATAAAAAACAACTTTAAAAAGTGGGAAAATAATCTAAATAACGGATAACGTTTTAATTTGTTAAATGAAGGTTAAAAAAAAAAAATAATAGTCATAGTTATTTTCATTCACTATCCTCATTAATAAACTTGCTAATGTAATCCATGTTTATGTTTTCGTAAGGAATTCAAAATGAGGAATCACAAAATCGTCTCGTTTTCTTCGCATGGTTTTCACGTTTCCATGCTTGTCAAGTCTTCTAGCTCTCTCTTCCTCTCCCAACCTCTTGAGAACGACTGTTGTGGTTCTCTTCACTGCGTTCCAATGCTGGTCTGAGCTTCACCACGTTGTCTGGTGTGATGCGTCCTTCACACACTCTCTTCAATTCACTTCTTTCTGCCGCAAAGCGAATGCAAGTAAAAATACATGCTCCACTGTTTAATCGACAGTCTGACATGCAGGGAATTCTGCGGCGTTGCCCAGTTTGAATCGGTACTGGTAGACTCTAAAGCATCCATGTCCGGTCAAAAATTGGGTTACGTAAAAATCCACCTCACCATGGTGGAGGCCATACTACAAGCCCACATCAGGTATTAACCTGCGGGTCCATCTCCAGTATTCTGCAGCCTCCGAACGCT
>NW_027114575.1:185520-195626 GCF_000696795.3 Halyomorpha halys
AAAGCTGTCAGAAGAACTTCACCACGTCGATTTTTTAACCTACTTCCCCATTTAGTTGTCCATGAGTTGAAACTACCCGCTATGAAAGCTGGCTTATGGGAACTAGCCTCTAAGACAATGCAATCCAACGAATTAGTAAAGTCTTCTATTGTGATGCTTCAATAGGCATAGCAGCTAAAGAAGTACACGTCGTTGATCTTCGCCTATACAAAGGCACTGTGCGATGTAGTATTCACTTGGATAGTTTGGGAATCACAATCCCAAATAACAGCTTTACCGTTGACATCGGATGCCCATGAGCTGCTATCCAGATATTTGTATTTTTCGCAGAAAATAACGATATCGATTGTTCCCATAAAGTTTGGTGAAGGAGATCCTGGGAAGCTTAATAAGGGTGCAAATTATACTGGAGTATCCTCATCTGAGAGGTTGTTGGATTTGCGTCATTGTTTTTAATTTCCCGTAATAATGTGCATTGCGATTTTTAGTCAGTCAGTAGATTTGTGACCTGCTTTACCACATTTCTGATATAGGGAGGTGCTATCCTTTCCAATACAGTTCCGAGCTATGTGTTCGTACTCCCAGCAACGGAAACACTTTGGAACTGTGAGTCTTTCACGTATACGGCTAAGAACCAGGCCTTGTGTGTGTTTGTGTGTTATTAGACATAAGCAGATCTTCGAAGAAAACTGACAAGCTCTTCACCAACGTTTAAATAAATCTTAATTTTGTTCTCCACTCTCATGGCGTTTGTTGCACTCAAAAAGTAAGGTGTTCTGCCCTTATTAAAGAGAGCAAAATATTTTTTCCATAATGTCATTGTTGAGATATTTCCGTCATTGTGATCATGAACATTATCTAATTAGGTTGAATTTATCGTAAAATTTTTAATTTAATAATTATCTTTATTTTAATGTCTTAAAATGCAGTTTTTTTGTTCCATCAAATGGTTAAGGTTTCAGAAATGCTATGATTTTTACTTTTTCAGTTAGCGATACAGTTTTTTCTGGCTAAGCTGTGCTGTGTTGGAATAAACTTTCACTACTTAGAGTTTATTTATAAAAGATGAGTCATTTCAGAGACTTGCGGCAGTATTAACTCGAAAATAAATTTTTCGTAATTTATTGACTATGAATAACCACTAGCAGTACATCAACATGTATTTGATTGAATATGGTTCCTACTGAGACCGGACCGGTCCACCCCGATCCAATTCAAGCTTTTAATAACAGCATGTAAAAGGTTGTGAAAGAGCGGGTGGAGTAAACATAATATTTATAATATATAATATCATAATATGAGGGTCAAAAGAAATTAAATCATACACATTATTTATAGTAAACAATTAATTTTTGAATGAGGTATGTATGTTAAAAAATGGAGGCATTAAATAACTATAGCTATGCAGGCTACAGATAAGCTTTCTAAACTTGAGTAATTCCAAAAAAAAAAAAAACTGTAACGAACGTCACGAAAACATCGCCCTTCTGTGATTGTGACTAATGAGTGGAACAAGGACACACCAGGACATCCTTCGAGGGACGTATGACGATGCATAAGTGATAAGGGGCCATCCGAAAGGGTTGGGCAGTTTGAAAAAGTTATGTCTTCAGTAGGACGGGGAAAAACTGGAGGATTGGTAAGCAGTGAATAATTGGCAGAGGATTCAATGTCAATAATTTATCCAAAGCCTGATAGGTCAAATGGTCTTATCCGGTTCTACAATTCCGAGATTGGGCACTGCATCATTATAAATTTACATTTTTTGATTTTCAACCGAGTGATTTTCTCGAAGCAAGTTCGGCAGGACTGCGCAACTTGTCTTAGCATTATCTCTTGTGAGGTTTTTTTTTTTAAATAACCTTTTAATACTAAATGAACTTGTTACGTTTGTCAAACTTGTTTCTAACATGTCTGTCCTTTATTATATTCAAAAATGTTCTTCGATATGAAATTAGATGTCAAGAATTTTCTCAGATATTGGTATTGAGTTCAACATTTCATTTGAATTTTAATGTGTTTACATTTCAATCAAGAAAACTGGCAGGAAAATCACCACTCGGTGAAATTCTTGGCGTGTGCAAATCATTACCACGTTTCACATTTCACGTGTAACATAGGTATACTACTCATTAATTTACATTGATGTATTGATTATATATTGGAGCACGGAGTTTCTAAAAATTGTAGTGGACCCTGGATGTACCACGGGTCTAGAGGAAACTAATTGTGTTATTGGGCCACTCATGTTAAAGTGAGGGAAGAAGAACAGGAAACATTGGGAGAGTACATAGCTGCATATATGTAATGAAATGTGGTTAATTAAAAAAAAAATGTATATTATAAAAAATATATACAAAAAAATGTGTTCATACTTTGCTAATTGGTGTTAATGATTCCCAAAATGTGGAGTTATTTTAAGCCTCTATTTAAAATTTCATTTGTTCCTTTATGAAATTTTGCTTTGCCTTTATAATTTTTGGTTTAATGAAAGCAAGTTGCAGAAATGGTATGATCTTAGTAGAAAATGTATGCCCCTCTTTTGAAATATACAAAAAACTTTGTTCTATGATGAAAAAAAAACAAAATAAAATATAATATTATCACATTGTTTAAAGGCAATTCAAAGATTAAGATCAGAGACCAATAATTCTACGCTACATCCAAATCCACGGTGTAATTATAACAATATATTACCAAAGTATGGAAAATAATCTTTTTTTTTTTTCTTCATAAGAAATATTTTTCAAATTGCATGAATTAAAGTACGCTGAATCCGAATTCAGCATTCCATCTATAAATGTTACCAGATAAACATTTTACAAGTCTTTAAATTTTGGCAACCATTATTTATTTTTTAATTTTGTTTTTGTACTACTATTATATTATTTATTAGTTCAAGGTGAACATGAAGTTAAATAGAGAAATAGCTGAAAAAGTCCTTATTGGTGATGAAAAAGTATATGTTCTCCAAAATGTTCCTTCAAATCACTTCTTTTGTTTTCATAGGGCTTCCGAAAGAAATATTATAATAACATTTGGAGCCTTTAATGATTCATCAAAAAGAGGATATACTCGTATATTACTAAACATCACTGCTAGGAGAGACTATTAATCATTTGATTTTTTTTTTTTATTTTAGGTGATCGATGTGTGAGAATTTAGTTAAGTATGGATGTTCGCACTTCATCTAAAATTGCATTAATGATTTCACTACGTTTCGGGCTAAAAAGCCGTCATTAGATATTAATATGATTCGCTATAGTAACTATACATCACGTGGCGAAAATATATAAATTTGTCGTGAGTAAAATTATCACCCTGCCTTTACTTATTACACATAACCCTTTTCTTCTTTTGGTGACATGTGATACCATACTTTATTGAATGTTCAGTAAATATCGTATTAATCGGTTTATGACCAACAACCGAAAGTTCGAATCCTCATCTCATAAGCGGTACCGCAGTTATGATACTCTTGTTTGAATGTGAAGAGTAAAAATTAAGTTAATGTCAATGAAGTTAATTGGCAGACACTGAGATACAGTAAAATTAACAAGTTTTTTAAAAGAATTCTTAGTCTTATTTTTAAATTTATAAAATATTTTTTTTGTATGCCATATTCCATGATACCGATCTAACAGAAAACTTCATTTAATTTGAAGTAAATGCAATAAATTAGTCGGGCAGCTTGGTATAAAATCTATAAAAATTACAATTAATTTTAACCAAACTTTTGTTAATCGTCCACAAGGCTGTAAATGATTTAATAAATTCATTTTGTTTCAATTAAATAACATACAATCCACTCATTAACCTAACCAGCGTGAAGTAGCGCCTTGCCGTCAGTTGAAAGTGGACTTCATATAAAAAAAGACGTATGCCATCTGCATTCCATGATAATCTAACATCTATAGATATGATATCGTGTATTAAGAGGTTTACATATTTATCAAGGTGAGAGTGTTAAATAGAAACCATTTAAACGTAAAGTGATAAGTGTAAGTTGTGGTTTCTCAAAAAATCTATTTACCATTACCTGAAATAGAAAGAGATGGAAATGGAGAGCTTACAGAGAGAGGGGGAGAGAGAGAGAGAGAGAGAGAGAGAATCGTTCTATATAAGAAGGAGGAGGAAGAGAAGGATGATTTGTGGGCTGGTCAAGGGGCCTGCGCACCCCACCACACGATATAACACACAATATTGACGTTGGAAACTCTCTCCCCTCTCATACACACACTGCCCATAGCCCCCAGCAATTTATATCTTCAAGTAGATGTCCTGCCGCTCAAGAAATACTTTCCTATCAATTTATAATATAATGATCTTTAATCTTATTTTCATTGAAAATTGAATAGATAAATAAAAATATAAAGCTATAAGTTGGATCAACGTTATATTTCAATTGGAAGATCTGAACTATCGAAGATACCCTAGCCCTTTTTTCATTTATATTATGTTTATTACAAAAAAAAAAAAAAAATTGCTGAATCATAGAACACAGTTTCAAATACAAAACCTCAATGAAACAAAGCATTCCACCATAGCTCAGAAATTTAAAATTTGCCTATTATGCTAAATTTTGAATCTTTTCATTGATATGAATGCTATAAGTCTTTTCCATAATTCAGAACAGAAAATAAAACATTACTTAAGATTAACATTACATTTTAAGTATTGAATCACCTAACTTCCTATAGAGATAATCCAGATAAAAAATTACAATTCATGGCGAAATATTAATGGTTATCAATAATATCAAGTTTGTGAATGAGTGAAAGAAACAACCAAATTAATATTATTAGTCTTTGATACAAAAAAATCGTCAATAATTTATCTAAATTATTTATTTATTAACCTGTGTTATAGTCAGAATGTTATGCAGAGCGAAATTTGGCCTTGTAGGTAAAATGGCAAACAAAATGTAAATATTGGATTTCTATTAACATCAAATTAATGTTTATTTTTCAAATTCAAACATAGGTTTTTTGAAGCTGTGGTAGATTATACATTAATAAAAAAATACATAAACCGAAAGAATAAAAATCTATCATCTAAAAATTCTGAGATTAGATGTTTAGATTGAAGTCAGGTCTAATGGAGGAGGTGTGCGGGTAGGAAAAGTCAGTTATAGGCCTATCAATGTTTGGCATTGATTATTATTATTTTTTAAAGGAAAACCAACCGGGCTGTATGTGTTAACATGATATTAACCATTGTCTCAATGTGAAGCTGAAATTATTAACAGTGATTCCTCTTATGCTTGGTGTGAGTTTCTTGCGTTAGGAAAAATTGCGAATCTAAATGTTTAAAATCTAATTATTTTCAGACCCTAAGAAAATAATTAAAATAACTCGAAAACTACATTTAGATTTTATAGAAATTCAATGATGATTTAGTTCTCTATAAAACTAAATAAATATCATCTAACATTATTGGTCACCGTTCCGTGGGTACTAGAAGTGGATTACTTTGCTCCTTCGGAAATCTCATCGCTACATTGACGCTAGAAGCTCCGTGTAGCTTTGTATTACTCACCAGGAATTCTGAATGTTATGAAAGACCTAGAAGGAAAGAAAGAATTCCAATTGCTGGTTGTGAAATTTAATTGATAACTAATTGTAGGTTTTACGATATTTTTCTTTCTCCCTGTGTTTATTCTCTATTAAACATGTCTCAAACTTTTGTTGCTAAAGTTAGATTCTTCTCAAATTATAAATGTATAATTAGACATTAAATTGTTCAAAATATATCTATGACTAAAACATAAGTGCCAGCTTTAATCATTACTATCTAATTTAGTTGTAATTTACAAAAAGTAATTGTCGGTATCTTCGCACCACAATTTGGGTAAAATTTGCTTCATAAAACCTTATTTGTAGTCCTCTATTCTAATACTTTTGTCTATTGACTAATTATTTTTAACTTTCAACATAATTTAATGTAATAGTAACTTCAAATCCTTTAAAAAAATGTATGTTCATAATTTTTTGTTTAATTTGGCTTAAATTCTCATTGTATAAACTTTTCTGATATGAAAGATATTTCATTTTATTTAGATCTATTTTAATTTCAAGGAAAATCATTCAACTGGAAAACCAAGTTTTGAAAAAGAAACATACTTTTTTTTCAAGGAATTAAAAAAAAATATATATATTTTTTAAAATTTTACTATAATATGTCTTATGCTAAGGAGCTCTGCTCTACTTTTCATGCGTTGGGGATTGAGTGGGCTCAGGGATCTCGATAGTGTAAATGTGACTGGTGATTATTTTATTTATTTATTTTTTCATGTACATAGTTTGATTATGTTTATTTTCTTTTTCTTTTTGTCTGTAAATATTTAGAGAGAGATTTTATTTATTTTTATGTACTTTTTTTTCATTTATTTATTTGTTTTTATTCTTATGTTATTTCATTTTATTATGAATGTAATCAGTTATCACTACTACTTATTGCCCAACAATGTTGTGGCAGATTGTAATATTTATCAATAAATAAAAATTAAATTAAATTAAAAAAAAACAATGATTTTTAAATTCAATTACTGAAGTACATCCCTGTTCATCCTTTATTCGTTATAATTTATTAATCTATGGAGTTGAGGGACTCTATGCCTTGTGGAGCCTCTTGCCAGGGGTCTCTTAGAGTCAAGAAGGCACTGATTCTGATTTCTGTTCATTACACAAAATCAAAAATTGGTCCTTAGTAGGTAAATAAAAAAAAAGGATTGTTATTGGTTTATGTGAAATACATGTAAGTGTGTGGCAGCGAGTGTTTTTTTCTTATTCTAGTGTTTAATACCCTAAAATTAAAACCCCCCAAAAATTTATTCTCCTTAAAATTCATAACGCACGTTCCTAATCGTAAAATTACGAGAGGTATAATACTAATGGTAAATGAAGTAAAATTAAAATGAAATGAGTAAATAAAAATGTCCAATTTTTTTTTTAATTTGGTCTATAATGGGAGTGGATGATGACACCTCTGTTGTTCATCAGTCTCAATGAGGTGTAAATTTCTTTTCATCTCATTAAACATTGTAATTTAAATAATTCTTTTACATTCGACTAACAATTAATTAACAGCCCCCTTGGTTTCCAGGTCGGCTAACCTTTAGCTCCACCCCTACATCACCTGGTTAGTAGAATGGCAGTATGTGGTGACCCCTAGGGGCAGAGGAATCCTGCGGTACTTACGTTAAGAAATGATGAAAACAGTAATTAAGGGAAAGCAGGGGGCAATGCGGTGGCACGTAAGTGGCCGCCATCCAGTACCTTCATGATATAGTGCTACTGCCATCACGATTAGAGCTATTAATAATCCCCACTTCCGGCTGTCGGTACGCCAGGAAATGAGCTATTTTCCAGAACTCTTCACGTAGATTATGATTGATATCAATGGATTGACGTAAGCTGAACACGTTTTTATAGATTATTACTCTTAACACTGTTCTACACTTTCACAAGTTGAATCGTTCTAATTATGTTACGTGATTTTACTAAGAACATAAAATATAAGTTTTACGATATAGTTAATATTTAATGATATTTTTAAAAAAATCTGAAAATAAAATGAGAGAGTATTTCCCTTTACTTCTAGGTTTATGCACATCAATTTCATCCACATCGGCTTCATAAATATCAGTTTGTATTATATTGAACTACATCAAGGTGGATTTTATTTCTCGATACCGATGTACAAGAAAAAATTTATTAATTATTAATAGAATTATGTAATTTAATTATATAGAATTATATAACGCTAACAGGAAGAAACAACCACTTGGTGTGGTAGTTAAATTGTTACTAATTTAATCTGCAAGACCTCTCATACTAGATATTTATCATCCTCATCCTTACTACATTAGCAGAGCGATATCAGGGAAAAACTGTTATTCGATCAAACAATTCTATAATATAATAACTCTATTCACCACACATAATTGGAAAAGCGGATGTATTCATGAACTTGCACTAATTTAGAATTGTGTTCGCTGAAACCTATCACTTGGACATACACGAATGGAAATTGATGAGACAAACCTAACATAGGCGGATTTCATCGGCAGATTTCTAACATTCTACAAAAAACTTTATTAGTCCAGACAAATTTTAATTATTAATAACTTAATAAAAATCAATTTTAATTTGAAGACCATTTATCTCAATTTAAGTCTATAAAATATGTAATTCGCCTAGTATTTAATTGAGATTAACCGAATGCTAATCGGGCAATATACATAAAGAAAGAATATTGATCCATGAAACAAAACCTGATAAAATTCTACGATTGGATTTCTTGGGGCTTAGTTCTATTGGTCCTATATTAAATATTATCTGTTTATTTAAAATTTAAATCATAGTCATATAATTATAAAATTATAAAACACACCCGTAATAATTTTATTGATGTTGGACCATTTTTTCTTAGTTCAAATTAATAATAAAGAGATCTTATGAAAATGGTGATTCAAAAGAAATAAAATGTCGAAAACCGAACCACTTAATGAACCAACAAAGACTTTTTAAATTCATCTTCTGGAATCACTTCTTGTATAAAATATCTAGATGAAATCAGCTCAGAATTGTCATATCAGAAGTCTGATATAACCTTTAATTTTCAATTACACTATATTCCGGCTCCCAATGCTCATTTCCGAATAATCTTGAATCAGATCCTCAAGCGTCATTACAAACAGATTATTTGAAAGCAGTTGAACTGTTAATACAACCCACTCCGTTTCGCTTTCTGTGTCTCTACATCGATCGTGGGGCCTTTAGTAAGAGATAAATCATAATATCAAGGAATTTTGATGGATGAATAGATGAAATTATAAATAAAAGATAACCCGATTCAACCTAAAAGGAAATGAATATTGTTTTTATAAAATATCTTTGAATCTCTTGGTCTACTATGATTTACTCACAAATTTAGTCCCTAGATGATGAAGAATTCATCACTAAAATTCTCTTTAATTTGACTACCTAATACCCTCGGATAAATGGGTTTAATTGCTTATAAGACCGCATTTTGGTGCAGTAAAAAACCTGAAATTTGCAAAATCGTGCAGTAAAAACAAAAAAATGTGTATAAAACACCTAAATCCTGCAATAATAAAGTGTCTTTCTTAATTTATAACATTAATATATGGAATGCTTACCTAAACTTGTTACAATTACATTAAACTCACAAAATACTCTTTACATTTATGCAAACATATATAAAATGTAGAGTAGTTACTTTTTATATAGGTTTTTTAAAAACGAAAACTAAATGATTAAAATCCTAAAATTTTGTCCATAATTGAAGAGCTTTGAGAAAGCTAATTATACCCAATGATTTTATATTCCTATTATAAAGACAGGACTTTCAACTTCTTAAAACTACCTCAATTTTAAGTTAAAAAAAAATGCTTGGCGATATATAGACAGAAATATCTAAAATATTCTTTTAAGCGAAATTCCCTTTTTAATTTCTCCTAAACTATTTTATAGTATGTTGCTCTGTGTAGCTTTTCAGTTTTGTATAAAATACAAATATACTATTAACAAGTAGAATACTTCAAAAAGTTTGATTAAAAAGTTATAAATACATTGATGTTGATGAGATCAATTAATATTTTTTAAAATTTTTATTTCAAATAATATACATTGGTAATATAATATAAAAAAAAATGTATTTTCCAAAAGTCACAAATGTTAGACAAAAAAATGAAGATCCAAGGACTGATTTGGAATCCCAGTTAAAAACGATAAGCTCTGTTATAGAGAATGTTCGTGGAGGCTTTTTGATAGAAACCCGAAACCACTTGAAATACGAGTACAAGATGCCCTTCACTTGTGTTTACATGTTATTTGTTTTTATCAGACTCTATATATGGTAATCAATGCATTGCTTTTTTCAAATTTGTCAATAAATACACCTAATATTTAATATAATTATAATAATATAATGAATATTTTAGTTCAAGCATTGAACATCAACATTTTTCCCACAAAGAGTAAAGGTTGTGTGCACAATAAACTCAAATCGGGCAATTTTGTGCAATGTATATTTCAATATATTATTGTATATATATATATCAATTAGTTTTGTTTTAATTT
>NW_027114575.1:196479-212020 GCF_000696795.3 Halyomorpha halys
TTACATGCAATAATAACTTAGACCACTTAGGGTGCTTTCACACCAGAGCCTTCAGGAAATGCCAAAGTCTGCTCAACCATGGCAAGACTGTTGAGAAACATGAGCGGGAAAATCCAATCAACCTTTTCATGTCTAAATAAATTGAGCACTTATTTTGTTCATATGGACAAATCGAGTCTAGTATGGAAATAACCCAGAACAAATGAATGACCGTGTAACTAATCTATCAACGTCCATGTCAATAGTACTTAGTATGCCAAAAATATATTTTTTTCCTAATGGAATCTTACTTTTAACCCTCTTACCGTAACTATTATGAATGATGTATATGTATATGTAAATTATTACTATATAAAATAATAACGTGATAATAATTGTAGTGATAAAGTTTTAACAAATAGTGACTGTGAAAAATGATTTTAAGTTTGGTTTTAATGTGAATATTGACTAATTAGAAATTGTTGTTTTGACCTGGGCAGAATAGCCTGCATGGAGTAAGAGTTTTTAAATCATTTAGTTCCAAAATTGTATTAAGTAGATTGTCCCTGAGAATGGCCGGATTGGCCGAAACGTCGGACTTATAAGAAAAATAAAATGTGTTGAGACTGAAATGGATAGAAATTAAATTATTTATTTAAAAAAAAAAGTTTACCAGTCTTAAGAAAGTGTTTAAGATTATAAAACACAATAATAACATTAAGCCCTCCAGAAAAATAATTGACTTATATAAATATTCTTTATCGATACCACAGAATTAAATTTATAAACAATTAATTTTTCAAACATCATTTTATATTTTGCTCCGTATAATATTTAGGTAGTTTATTAAAAATAAACTAGCATCTATGCTAGTAAATAATTAAATTATATTACTGATATTATAAAAATTAATTTGCAGTGGAAAGTACCTTTTTATCCTTTTATTTACTCTTTTAAACAACGTTCAGAAAATCCGATGTACAAATGTAATTAATTAATTCAATGTTTTCATCTGTAGTCCTAGACAAACAAGTCATTGAGCATTTTGTAAAAATATCTAATTTTTTTCATATACAACAAGAAAATAATAATTAGCTACAAGAAAAAAAATCGGTGTAGCAGTTGGAGAATTGGAGAAACGATTCGTCCGAACTGAAGAGGCCAATGTGTCTTCGTTATTGGATGGCTCCTAATGACGAGATTGGTCTGCCATCGACTACCTCCCAAAGACAAACTAATAAACAACCCTCCATGAGGGACATATATATCCCTTACGGTCCCCAACTTGCTCCAATAACGCACTTCTATTCTCTAATTCAATCCTCGACGTGGGGCAACAGTCGGAGTTTATGGCGGAGTCCCTGACTCCTTCAAGTACGACATCTTTCAGAAGTTAGTTGCCCCAGGCCTCAGTAACATTGTCTATACAATTTGACTCACAGCTTTGTTGGGGATGTACTACGCAGTGTTTGACGTACGCTCATACCGAATTGTTGTGGTATGATTAATTTACTTTATTTGTTTTTTATTGATTTCTTTTGAGAATTTAGTGTCGTTTAGACAAATATTATGTATTATTACAAACTGCTAATTTTTAAAGTAAATTGATAATACTAACAGGAATAATTAAATTATTATTATGTTCACGTTAAATATAGGAAAAAGAAATACAGTTTCTCTTCTTTCCATGTAAATAAATTTATTAAGTTATGAACGAAAGGGGTCTATACTGTAATTTTTTTCATTTCTGTCTTTATTCTTTTACGTTTGTACAGTAGGACTCAGCATTTTTAAACAAAATGATTTAAAATATTTATTTATTCTATTATGTTTTTTTACCTGTATTTATAAATTCACTCCTGTCTTTAGATTGAAGACAAGGAGCGTATGTGTTATTTTACGAAATGATATGCATGAAAGAGACCGGTACCCATTCTTATCACTTTATTTCGCTAAGGAGATCCCTCAGTCAGCTCCTTTTTATTCTCCGGTACGTATTGTTTGGAACGTTCATTGAAGCCACTTCTCGTTAATGTTTATTACAGTGACGACAATGTTATAATGACACGGAAGAATGCCTTGTATGATATTTTAATGTGGTCATGTATACTTGTTCCGTTACTTACGTGCCCTGAAGATCCTGTAATTTGACTAAGTGTTTTTCACTGAAATGTTTGTAGCTTTGTTGGTTGTCCCATATCAAAACATTTTATTTAAACGAATCATAATAATAATATAATTTTTCTACAATTGATTCATTACCACAATTTCTTATAATAAGGCGGCTGATATATTTGAAATGAACGTTAAAAATATTGAATTATTATTAGAGCATGCAACAAAAATCAAGACGAATTTGAGGAAGGCCTTAAAAAAATCAATTTTTCTAAAACCACTATTTTTTAACTTATTTCCTGAAGAGGAAATAAACTTCTCTGGTTGGGATGAGTTACTTAAAAATAAATCCTAAATCCTCACTTTAGTCAAGGCAATCAAAGTTAGATAGCCTAAATTGTATGCTACTGAACTTTGTATATTGATAGATTGTAGTGGAATTTTGTAATTGTTTATTTTTGAAACCATCTATCGACTTCACTGGTAGTTTACGATGTAAATAGCTATATCTAATGAACCAATAAGAGGAACCTACTGCGGTTCTCAGGATTTACTTTTGGAATGCTTGAACTTTATTTCTATTGGTACAGGATACTACAGTCCACCCTTCACAGCTGTACGTCAGTAATGGCTTTAGTTTTTTTTTTCCGTTGGATCTATTGACCCTGTAGAACTTTGGCCCCCAGAACCAACCTCATCCACTCCTGTCTTGGCTACTGCTTTCCAGCTCGCTGAATGCAACTCTTTCACATCTTTGGTAATTCTCCCTATCCACCTATTTTTGGTCTCCCACGTTGTCCCTTGACAACTATAGTGGCATTCATTGTTGTGCAAGAGCGTCTTGATGGAATGCTTTGAGTCACATGTACAGCCCATCCTAATTTCCTTGCCTTCATTCCAAGAGATATTGAGTGACCAGTTTCTGCAAGCAGTTTGCTGTTATTTCTTCTCCATGTCTCAATTCCTGTTAGGACATAGATCTGATCTACTGTACTCTTTCCTATGCGATTTGCCAGGCTTTAGTATTGCTTTGTAAAATATAATTAATATATCTGGTTTTAATTCAGATTTTCAATTAAAAATTGGACACAGAAATGTTAATCTTCCGTTGGTTTGGATTAATTTGATGATTCCAAGTGAGGTGATATGATCTCGATCAATTATAAGATATATTAAAATCAGTTACGTCAGCTAGGCGTCTAAATAATGAAAAGTGTGAAGTAAATTAAGCGATATTGTGACTGACCACTTATCCAAATAATGTTCCAGATCATAGAGGGGGTCTTCAGTAGATTTCTGGCCATTATAATGATACTATTTTGAGAAAAAACTTTCTTTGCTACCAAACATACCTCTCGTGGTGTTTGTTGTGTGTTTGATGTCATGAAGATAAAATTTAAAAAGAATGGAGGAAAGAACTGAACCGTGTAGAATAGCGGTATAGATTTGTCGGATGAAATTTGTATTGTTTACTGTAATAGTAAAAGTTCCATCGGAGTATCTACTTTCTTTAACTTGTATAAGACACCACGATGTCAAACATGTTTGATAATGCTTGGGTTTTCAAGAATGTGCGTATCGTTTGCTTCTTTATTTCATATCACATTACAGTGAATTCCGTTAATCTTGCCAGTTGGTCTGAAGTAAAATGGTTATACTGAAAACCAAAAAGAAGCGATGTCGTTTTATAACTGAACCGAGCGATTGTTCAACGGTGGATAATAAACTAATGGGCCTATAACTGCTGACTTATTTAGGGTTTTTACTAGGCTTATGGATTACTACGATTTCGGCTTTCTTTCACGTATCAGAAAAGTATCAGTCCGCAGACAGCTATTAATAATATAATTAATGAAAACAACAGCTTTCCTGAAATTTTATTGCAGCTATGACTGGTATCACTTCATGACAAGGACTTTCCTTTCCTTTAACCCTCCTAATCAGCCGGAGTGATGAGTTTAAGTAGAAGCTAAACTGTTGCTAGGAACAGATTTAAATACTCGTCGATATCTTTATTTTCTAAATATCAATCCTTATCGCGTTCTGTGTTGGTGAAAGTTTTCTAAAATAATCTGCAAACGCTTCAGTTCTTTGCGTAGCTAGTGTTAAATCCACGGCTTCCTTGCAGACTGGGAATGATCTCATATTTAACTCTGCCGCCACGTTAGCCTTAGGTTCTAAATCTTTTACATATTATATTGTATTACAATATACTGTTTTCAAACCTTGAGATGAATGAGGTAGCCTAAATGTTTTAGTTGGTACAATATCGAGAATAGCAGGTTTACAACCTGGTTTGTAAAAAAATAGGTGCGTTTGGTACATTAATTGAACACTATCCCTTAAAAAGTATTTAGAAAGTTATTTCGAATCTAGCAAAGTATAAAAGCATCACCAATAAATGCTTTAACTACGTAAGTCAACAAAAACTAATGAACGATTTCCAGTGATAAAAGTCATAATATTTCATCTTGAAGCAGTTTCATTTTAGGAGGTTTATAAACCAACCGTGGTGATTGTTTAGAGAGATGAATGTAAACGAACTGATAATATTTATTAAGTTAGGAATAAAATTTTGAAAGAAGCTAATATTATTCTTGATTATTAGACTACACCGTATAAAAATTTGGAAGTAATTCTGGTAACTGGTCTGTTTGAATTAATCTCAGTTTTACGAAATTTAGCTCAGAAGGTGTGTTCATTTCATTTTTAATGTTTTGATAATATTTATATCTCTTATACTTAGCCACATAGGCCTGTCCACAATTTACATAAAATGGGTTATCTGTAAATCTTAACGGGCGTTTTGAGAAACGGTGTTTACCCCTGTACATAACTCCAAATGACAATAAATTTTCGTGTGACCATTTCTCTAACAGTTAGTACACATAGGAATATCAGTGTTTTTATGTTTAGGTTTTCCATGAATTATTTTAGATAATTAATTATCAAGTTTAAAAATGTCTTTAGTTTTTTCATTATTTTTGTAAATATTGAACAGAGTATTCTGGACATTAATGTCGTTTTGAGTCTAACTAAAATATAAATATTTTATAAAAAAATATTTACTTTTATCTATGGAAAATGTATGGTAATCTATGTTTTCTTTTTTTTAAGTTGATAGCGAAATTTTTATGTAAACTGGGTTGTAAATGGTCCGATACATAATGCATTCATTTTGTAGAAATGTATAGTTAATTAATAGCATGCGTAAGAAAATTAAGAAAATTATTATTGCTCTTTCTGTTGTATGTTTTTCAGATGAAAAGTCATTTTCAGATAGTTTCCCAAATCTATTCCATACTTTCGTTGTTAGAGAAGTGATTTCCTTATTGTATTTCCTCTTTTTCTAACTAGTGATAAGAATTGTGGCGAATAGGCAGCTTCAAGATTAAGCAGTTTTTTTTTCGGATTGTATTTTTACGTATGTTGTTTTACCTTCGTATTACCACAAGAAAAGTGTTGGAGGTTTTGGGATAAGCCGTTTGGATCACTTAATTCATAACCAGATTGCATTAATTATATAATGATACACAACATGAAAAAGAATTTTTAAAAAATGAAGAATAGAGTTAGTTTAAAAACTATAATAGAACCGCATTACGTAAGTAAGAAGGCACAATAAGTTGAAATATAAAAAAAATAAAATGGTTTGATGGAACACGACACCTTTTCTGTAAGCTTCAAACGGTCCAGTTGTTGACAACAAAGATCCGAATTGAGTATTTGGCCATATGGAAGCAACTCATGATGAATGATTCCTTTTCAGTCTCACCAAATGTACAGCAGAACCTTCCTGGCTGTTAGGTTTGGCCACAGTTTTAGGTGCTTCACCGCGCTTTGACCACGATCGTTTCCGCACAAAGGTTAATATGTAATCCATTTCTCATCCCCAGTCATGATCTGTTTAAGAAATAGGTCGATATTATTCCGTTTGGCCAAGGTTTCGCAAATGGAAATTTAATCCATCATGTTTTTTAGTGTTAATTGGTGTGGCACCCAAACACCAAGATTCTTTTTGAACCCAGCTTTGTGAAAAAGGTTTAAAACTGTTTTATGGTCGATCTTTAGTTCCTGGGCGATGCTACGACTCCTAACCTACCGTTCAACTTTGATTATTCCTGTGCTTTAATCGATATTTTCGACGACGAGGTGCATCTTTAACAAATGCCCGAACGGAATCGAGAGGACAGAAATTGCACATAATTAGCTGTAACAGTATCGGGACCTTAAACACCATTCACAATTTCGGCTGACTGGCTTGCATTGTGAGACTGCTGCCATGCTTGACAACAAAAACTGTATAATGTATCGAATTTTCTCTTTGTCGACTTCTAAATTTAACACCCTGTAACCTAAAACTGAATGGACCAAACAAAAAACAACAAGTGAATTTTTTAGTGCGAAATGTCACCTTGACAACTAGCATAAATCTGAAATTGTTTGATCGATACTTTACAAGACATCGATCACTACAGTCATCTACCGAAAAAATAAATGGATTTTTTTTCCCCAACCTATATTTATATATTATTATTATTTATTTTATGGGCAACAAACCATGGAGTCCTCGCACGATGTATTAGTAAATATATCGCACATTTCTTGACGTGGATTTGTCACTCCCACGCCTATTTTTTGCGAGTGCCACCCATTGGCTGACGGGCCTCACAAATGCCCGGGGGGGGGGAGGTTGTCAGTGAGTTTTTCATTATTTTGTGCTTGAAAAAAGCCCGGGTAGGACCTGAGATTCGATCTGACAACCTGTGGGTTAGTAGACTGCCGCGTGCTAGTGGAGTTTGAGAGCTCGTGTGATGTAGAGGTGTGTGATAGGTTCTCTCGTGTGTCTTTTTTCCAGATTAAAGTGGTTATTTTTGGAAACTTGTGTGATCTATCACATCAGGGCCCTGTTTCATAATAAAGTACAAACTAATACTATTAGTCTTGTAGATTTATCTTAATTCAATTACACAGACTTGTACAATAGTAACTTGTACTTTAGTATTTTTTAATTCCTGTTATAACATGACTATTAGCATCCCTATCATGAAAAAAATAAGTATTAGTATTGTTACCAAACTAGTCTCTTTCCCTGGAACTATGAACTAAAACTATATTAGATTTCATTATGAAACAGGGCCCTGATAGATACTAGACAGAGTTCCTAGTGTGTATTACATAATTTTAACGAGGGATTAAAGAGATAATAGCGTGTTTAAGGGCGACCACGCTTATAAAAGCATAATGGTAACAGAAAGTGTGTTTGAAATGGAAGCAGAGAAGCAATCGAAGGAAACACAATCCCCTCGCCTCGCCCGTAATAGCGAACAGAATTATTCGTTCCGAGTTCCGACTATCGAGCTATAGCTTTCAAGCTTACAGATGGTCCCGAAAGCTTCCACGGCATTGAGAAGGGGTACATAACCCGAGGAGCAAATTGGAATGCTTTTCGGTCTATGCTGGAGGGAAAATTAGTCGACGAGGAATGGGATGCGGCGGGAACGGTCCAACCCGACGACAGACTACCAAGTGACCAGAATCACAGACATTATTCGTGACACGGCTGAGGAGTCTCTCCGGCACCGGAAGGCAAGGGCTCGATCTGTCCCATGGTGGACCCCGGCCTTAACTACCATGAAAAGAGACGCCCGGCGGTCATACCAGAGGTGTAGTTGTGATGAACAGCGAGCTGCCCTCCGTGACGAGTACAGAGGGCATATCGAAACCAGATGCGGTCACGTAAGCGGAAATCTTGGAATGAATTCATCGTCGAGGAGTCATCTAAAAATCCTTGGGGTATACCATATAGGGTGGCGTTAGGTAAGCTGACCACGATGCAGGTAATCTCAGCGTTGAAGCATGGAGGTAACCAAGCATCTACTCTGGACGAGGCGTGTTAGATGTTCATCGAGGATACCTACCCAAGGGATGACCCATTCCAAGATAATGAAGAGGATAGATTCATAAGGGACGCCACGATATATCCACCTGGTACGGAATTGTGCCCACTGTGGGACATATGTGATCTCCGTGTTGCTGTAGCTAAGCAAAGGACAGGTCGTGCTCCTGGTTTGGACATGATTGACGCGGTAATGTTAAACCATAACATCCCATACATTGATGAAAAACTGTTAGCGGTGTTCAATGATTGTCGGGATAGAGGACACTTTCCAAGAAGCTGGAAAATTGCTGAGGTAAAACTCATTTACAAAGGAGGAGATAAGGATAAGCAGTTAGCCAAGTCTTATAGGCCCATATGCCTCCTCTCCGTAGTAACCAAAGTGTTGGAAACCATGATGGTCACGAGCCTACGACCAGTCTTCTCAAGAGCTAGCCATCCACGCCAGTATGGATCCACTAAAGACAGAGGAACCTTTGACGTCTTGCTGAGAGTGCGCCGTGACGTTGAAGAGAGGGCGGAGAAGTATGTTATGATCCTCCAGTTTGATATATCTTCTGCCTTTGATAGCATGTGGTGGCCGAACGTACTCCAGCAATTGCAAAAATATGAGACCCCGAGCAACTTGTACAACCTCATAAAGAGTTACCTCGAGAACAGAAAGATAAAGATACGAGGCAACTTCTATGAAATCGAAGATACCATGGAAAGAGGTTGCCCTCAGGGCTCTGTCCTTGGTCCTGCTTTATGGAAATTGGTCTTTGACGAGTTGTTAGGGGTGCTTGAAGAGGAGCAGTTCCCTGCCACAGCTTATGTAGATGACCTTGCCGTAGTAGTAGCGTCGAACAGCAGAGCCAGATTAAAAGATGAAGCTAATCGGTACCCCAACCTGATAGGGGCGAGGTGTGAGAAGAAGAAGTTGAAGATGGCTGGTTCCAAGACTCAAGCTATACTCTTGAGGGGTACGACAGACAGGGCCCATCCTGTTACTCTCAGGATACAAGAAGAAGTGATACGATCCAGTGACGTTGTGACATATTTTGGCGCAAGGCTTGGAGGAAAGTTAAATCTGACACCTCATTTTGACTATATGAGAAGTAGGTTTGCCCTTGCTCTTAATGGACTCTATCGCATAGAGGGCGCATTTTGGGGCCTGAGATACCCAGCAACATGGACCATCTATAAAGGAGTAGTTATGGGTATCTTGAGATATGGATCCCCTGCATGGAGTCGATATATCTCGAAAAGGCAGAAGAGCAGGTTGGCTACAATACAGAGGATAGCTTTGCTGGGAGTCACTCGAGCATACCGAACAGTGCCTCATGAGGCGGTACAGGTATTAGCTGGAGGAGTGCCTATCGATCTTATCCTGCAAGAAGACTATTATCGACACAAAATAAAGAGGGAAGGTCTGGCGGATTTACCGGAGAACCTCCAAGCGCGTATTGGTGAAAGCCCTAATGGATGGAAGAGGATCCTTCGAGAAGAAACCTCGCAAGAATTGAACGACGGTGATTGCTTAAAAGGGGCCACCCTAAGGAAGTACTTTCCTATCGTTGGTTCACGCCTAGAATCAACGTGGGTCCTCCCCGACTACTAGATCTCACAGTTCCTCACGGGGCAAGGAGGTTTCCGAGCTAAGCTCGCCGCACATGGCATAAACATCGATCATCAATGCCCAATTTGTCAGGTTCCTGAGACCGCTGAGCACGTCGTACTTGTCTGAACCGCTTATGAAGCATTGAGAGCCAAGATGATGAGAGAAACGGGACTCTATGTTCTGACTGAGTGTGATCTTCCTGAGCTGATGAAAGAAAACTACTCGCACAACAAGACCTTCGTGGATGGGTGGAAGGAGGCTGTGGGCTCTACTCACTTCTCCCTGGGTAGAAGAGAATAAGCTACACCAGCAACACCTCAGTAGAAGAGCAAGATTTTAATGTTTGTCATATGCAGCAATGAGTTATACCCACTGCTGCGAACACCCGTATTGTCTAATAGGTAGGGTAGGGTGATAAATAAATAAATAAATAGTAATAAAATGGTAGACTGGTGCGTTACCACGCTGCTACCGCAACCTATATTTATATATACATGTATAAAATATTTTTAAAAAATATGAAACCATTAATCGCCATATGTTTGATGGTATAATTTCATGTAATGGTATAATTTATTGGCAATATATTAATGTTAGACTGCGTGTAATCTTTTAAGAATACAAAAATAAACATCTTATACATAAACTTATTTTACTGTGAAAAAATAAAATAAATATATGAATTAATGGAAAAAATATCAATTTTATTTTAAAAGACATAACTGGCCATTGATTTATTTGAGAACAAAAATAGTAAAGACAAGAATTAATCAGTTAGTAATTATGTTTGAAGAACACCAGTCAAAACCTTTTGATAAACTAAAAACAGTCCTTTTAACAAAAACTGTTGTAAATCTTACCTCAATAGTAGAAGGAACTAGGAGACAATACGTCTTCATTTAGTTTGGTATGTCTTTGATCTTGGGCGCCATGATTCATCATCTCTTCGCTGTATTTCCGTCTCAGTCTCGGCCTCCCCATCCTTTCCTAGGTCAGTTGGCCACGTGGGTCCTGTCTTTCTTGGTGGGCCGTTGTTTTGATCAAAGGGGCCCATAACATCCGCATTTTCAACAAGCAATTCATTTTTATCCTTTTTAGTATTGAGATTTATTCTACTATCACAAAGCAATAAGATATGGGAAATTTTCCAGATCAGTGTAAACCGATAAAATATTAACTAAGCAGGTCTTATTTAAAACAATAAATACGGCTAAAGTAAAAAGTAATAGCATTTGACTAGTCACTCATAGTCAGGGGGTTCTCTAACTGCTTCTAGAGTGTGATCTCTTTAATTCATAGACGGATGATATTAAAGGAGTATTGAAATTTACTCTAGTATTACAATTTTCCAAATAAGTGTACAGCGATAAAATATTAACTAAGCAGGTCTTAATTAAAACAATAAATGCGGCTAAAGTAAAAATTAATAGCGTTTGGCTAGTCACTGATGGTCAGGAGTTCAATAACTGCTGCTAGTGTGTGATCTCTTTAATTCATAGATGGATGATGTTAAAGTTTGAAAATAAATCTTTCGGTTAGCTCTGAAAAGAGAAAATTAAATTTTTCAGATGGAAAATTGCCCGAACGTTCGTCATGAAGAACTTAGATATGAATCCTCTAATGATTTCCAACCGTTGGGTCGCAATAGTCTTCGGAATGGGCACGGGAGTTCCCGTAACACATATTTTGTGAGGAGAGAAAATGCACTTTAGAGCCACTCTCCTGATTGATAAAGTCTTTCCCTATTTCTGCCCATGCCTGGAGAAGTAGTCCATCCAAAGTATTCTAAACCTTCGTCGAATGTGACTTCTAGTGGGCCTGGCTTTAAAAAACATCCGTAGATTTTGCAATAAGTAACCAACTACTTCAGTTACCTCTTTTCAACAGTATCTCTTAAGCTGGTATGTAACTCCAAGGGTCCTTCGTAGTTTCTCATGTCTTGCTCATCCCATCCTTTTCGGCTTAATATTCTCTGAAGATATTTCATGTTATTAGATATGATCCTTTCAAATTACTGCCCAGAGTGATCTAACTTTAAATACTTTTTAGAATTTTTGAAAAAAGAGAAAAAGAAGAACAAATTGTTGAAAAAACATTCACGGAATTCCACAAGGTAATTTACGATCAAATATAAAACACGATTAAATTGTTCACTTTAAGTGTCCATATTCACCAAGAGGCAAACTAATAACATTTTGTACCATACTTTTTTCAGAATCTGTACTCAAATTTTTTTAAATATCCTAAGACATACGGATGATACAGCGATTAAACAGTTGATTGTCTTTATACAATATTCAAACAGATAACGCTTTTTGTGATTTTTTTTTTAGTGATTGGTCCTTTTGATTTTCCACTAAAATTTAGGATGTTATTAGTTTAATCAGATTTAGTTGAACATTTACTTATCATGTTGATGTAATGAAGTGCATGAAACATGCATACAATTCAAATTTAACGTGGGTGAAAACCCTAGGAAAAGTTAGTCGACAATACCATTATAATTCGAATATTTGCATGTATATAAAAATATTTTTATACTTCATAATAATTTCTACTTGGAGTTCCAACCTAAACTTTTTTTTTTGTTGGTGTTGGTATTTTTTTTAATCAGAATTGTGTCAGTCCTCCTCCCCTCCCCCGGACCTCCCCATAGTTATTGTCTTAATAATTATTAGACTAGTCACTCATTAGAATATTTCAGTTGTGCTATGGAAACATGACCATGGATGAGAAGGAATATGATTTACGATTAGACATTCCATAGGGACCTCTTCTAACATAATACCATACTTCTTTGATCTCGACAGTTACTGCCGCCTAGTGAGATGATTTGTTAGGTCTGGCCTCTATCGCCATAATTGTCAAGCATATCCCTTTTATCTCGGGTTATTTAAGACTAATGCCCGGCTCAACGCATCGTGAACGCTCGAGATTAATTTTTTCTAGTGTTAAAGACCTTAATAATTCTGCCTTTATCGCACCTGTCATCGGAAAGTTATGATAGATGTTGAGTGTTTTTGCCAACAGATGCCTCACGACAGGAGTATTTTAGATTTCCTACAGGCTTGCCAAAGCGATGTTTCTCTGATAACTACCATTAAATATAAATTATTGATATTGAAACGTTTACACTTGTTTACAATGATATGGACATCGCTTTAGATTATTAACTATTCATCTCCTCAGTTCATCATTTAAGATTGTTTTAATAAAAATTAGTTGTAATGTAAATACTGTAATATCCATATAATCAATATTATTAAGACCAAATAAAACATTACTTGGTAGCAAGTAATATTTTGTTGAAGGATTGCCAAAAGGTCAAATATTTAATCAAGAACCATCATAAATCGATAATTAGAAATTATTTTTGTCTAATAATGATAGTAATACCTCTTTGTTCAGTCGAGATTAAATAATCTCGCTTCCTTATTTTTTATTGCACTCAACCTGTATTTTTAATAGGTATTAATTGGAAGTATTGAACTCGTGAAATATTTCAAATCTAATTTTTCAATGGAAATGCACGTTTAAGGTCGTTTGAGTCCAAATAACTAAGCGTCGCAAAGTGGTGTCAGTGTATTTATGGTTTAATCTGTGTATTTATCAGCTTCGATCAAAATGAAAAGTTTTTCGAAACTAAAATTACGTATTTAAATTAGGAATATGCCTTGGATAATAACACAAGTGATTTTCTAATATTTACTTTCTGGGAATGCCAAATCGTAACATCAATTATTAATTTTTCCATCATTTTCTCTAAAAACAGTTCTAACGATTTTGATGGTGATTGAGTGGTCTTTAATATCAGCTGGGTTTGAAATGATTAAATATCTCACATTGTAACTATTTATAAAAAAATAATACTATGAAAAAGTTTATAGGTTGACTAAATGAGAAAACAATTTTTTTTTTTATCTATGGTTGATGTTACAAAAGTACATATATGTTACATACGTTTTCAACTTTTGTCATATCAACCTTGGAAAGACGAAAACAGAAATAGTAGTATTTTGTTGTTAATAGAGACTTAATAACTAATTGTTAGATACTCTGTAACACTATTTTCAACTGAACGTACTCTCTTTTAACTACATTATTTGATGGAATAAACTAACAATTAAATTGTTGTTTAATGCTGATTGAACTGACTAATCTAGTTGTGAATTAAATTTTAACCCAACATTTCCACACGTGTTTATTTTTTTACTTTTTAATTTTTGGGGAGCATTAGGTCTATTAGAATCACATTAAACGTAAAAATTTACGAGAAAATGGTATGATGAGAGCATAGGAAAACTGTTACGGTGAATTCATAAGTGCATAAGCCAAAATGGTGACATATAGAGAAAAATAGATAAATATTGCATCTAAAATGATGTAAACATTATATAATTAAACGGAATAGAGAATTTATAATATAATAGGAACTTACTTTTATTACTCTGATATTTTTGAGTCGTACGTGCATAATTTGTTTCAGATAGTATATGTATTAAAATTTTATCTTAGGTCAGATTTTAAATTACGCCCAAGATCTTTCGATGAATGGTTTATTGAAAAATAAAAGTTCGGACTCACTAACCAACTCTATGACTTAGTATTGTCTCTGTACTTCGTGATATTGAGCCGTATAATCTTCACTCGAACAATTTAAAAATCTTTTGAGAAAGAAAAAACAAGCTGCTGTACACCGATCGTTTACTAATTGGTAAAAAGTGTATCGCTAAGTGGCAATTAGGGGAGAAAAGACAGGTCGGAGTTTAAGGCGATAATTAAAAAAGTTATTAAACAGGTTTCAGGGGCCTATTAAAATTTCAAAGTGATTAAATTAAATTAGAGTAAAGTTAGGCTCTATAATTTAGGCGGATTATATAATGGGCTCAGCCCTTATTCTGTGTATGGGGGAACTAAGGAGGCGGAAAATTCAGTTTCATAGCTCCGTTTAGCCTTACGGCCCTTGCAATATAGGGCGTATATTTTTGACTCTACTTTCTCTCCTTCCTTTTATCCCTCCGATTTTCTCCTGTAATATTTTATTTTGTTCTAAATTACTTGGTCGTAAAAAAAGAAAGAAAAAGATAATATCAACAAAGACTTTACTTTCCTCCTGGGGGACGTTTTTACAATATAAGAGAGATATTGTGGGAAGTAATCAACTGATTTTAAATTTCCGAACAATACATACATGTAAATTATTCAGTCCACAGATTTAATGATGTATTTTGATTAAAAAATTGGAAAATAAAAACAGTCAATAAAATTTTTATTAAGATTGATAAATAAATGAAAACAATTGTATTAATATATTCGATAAAATTGTCAAATATCGGAAACTATATTTATATCGGGGACTTTATTGCAAATAATTTGCTGAAATAAATATAATTAAAGCAACCACAACTGATACAGTTAGTCAACAGTCATGAAACCAATTTGGATTTAACACGAAACCCAGACTTGATAATCTAGACTTCTTAGTATATAGTTTGTTATATAATACGCAAAAATTTGTTCATTGATTCATTTCAAAGTACATAAATATTAAATACAACAATGTACACTTTTCTAGCAAGAATCGTATAAATTCTCTTGGACAAGTTGTGCACTTTTTCTTTTAATCAGAAACTCCGAGAAGCGATAGTAAACGTATCTCGTCCAATGATTTCTCATTAAACCAAGGCTTCTTTACCAGAGTTATAATATTTATTATTAAAGTAAGGAGATCATGAGCCACTTTAACCTTGCAATTTTTTTATAATGAACAAAAATTAAAATTTATTTTAATAATTTTATTACGTATCAAACTTGTGAATTGTTTCAGTCCTTTGTTGGAAGTTTTCAAATATATTTCTATATAACACTAACAGTACATAAATAGTTTTTAACTTTTTCAACTCATGGTAATTGACTCATAATCTACCATGAGTTGTGAATGAAACTTA
>NW_027114575.1:212184-222198 GCF_000696795.3 Halyomorpha halys
GGAAATATTTCTGATTTTATTGAATAGTGGCACATCTCACATAATGCTAACTTTAGGCAAAACATTGACATATATATAAATATACATATTCAATTGTTAAACATCTTTTTGGGAACCGTTCTCAGAAAGAAGATAAACGATAAAATTTATGATAACGATGAATATTCTTAGGATAGTAAGAATGGGCTGAATGAATTTAAGAAAAAAAGGCCCCTTTTCTAAACACCCTAAGCCCTCAGCGGAAATTAGCCCAACTACGGAATAAATTATTGGATGACATCTTTTACATGAATCCCTAATGAGGAAGATAAACTTTTTAATTTTTTTTCTTTTTATTTTATCCCTTAAAAAAACCCCACTTTCGCAGTGAGGGACTCTCTTTATCATCTGAATTTAAAATGAGTTAAGGGGCGAAGTTAACCCTCTTTGAGAGATTTCACTCATTTAGCCGGAGTTATCCGAATACACTCCCTTCTATAAATACTGGGGAATTTAAAATTTTTTTCTTCGTATTTATTTTGTCTCTCTTCGTCTTTTTTTACCCTCCTCTCTGCTAAATGCAGAAGGGATTAGGATTATTTAAAGTAGTTTGTAGGTGGAGTAATCTACAAGGGAGTTCAACTTATCTTGAACTAATAGAATAATCAAAACATAAATTTCATTCATTAACTTAGAATTCAAAAGAAATCAATAATCACTCTGATGGGGGCTTATATATTGTTTACTAATCATATTTTATTACTATAATAGTTCTGTTATTCCAGAATATATGAAAAAATATATAATTCGTTATTGTGTTTTTTAAAGTAATTCATGAAATCTGAAACCAATGTAACAACTTTTTTAAAAAATTTCTAAATCTTCATGTAGAGAAGATATCTCAACACTTATAAAACAGGAAACAATACTTTACTTCCTTTTTTTATTTCATGCTGTCAAAATTGGTTCATCAAGTTCGATTCTAACTTTCAGGTAGCGTTTTTTTTTGGTTTTTTTTTCAAACGACTTATTTATTATGGGAGATAAAACAGCAGTAGGAACCTCTTTTTGTCTTCTTTTTCCCACTTTACTTCATATCAGCTTTTATATGTCCATATGACATTTATAGTTCTTTGAGTTATAAGAAGTTGAAACACAGGCACAAATAAACAAGCTTTTATTACTAGCATATGTAGTTACTTATTATACTGGTTATGGTACTAATGACTAAATAGACTTGCGATTACAATACAAAGTACTGCTTCGACTACAAGTTTGAATGTAATGACTCTGGAGCCGGCATATATTAGATAGGATAATAAAATAAAAAAACAGGGCAATGTCACAGTGCCATAACATCCTTATTATACATTAGGGAAAGTCAGTAGCATTGAATGAAGAAATCATTTCAGCAATATCGTGTCTTAACTTCCTATTGTATAAACTTTTCATAATTATTGTGGAAGGATATTGATGAATTAATTATATGTTGGCTGAGACCAGGGTCAGGTAATAAAGGTAGGTCATGTAATTGAACAATACTTCATTCAAATATCATTGTATAACACATCTAAATAAAGAATTCCCAAGTAGAATGTGATGGTGGAATTACCAAGTAGAATGTGATGGTGGAATTACAACTGCCATGACCTGTATAGAAAATTATGAAACAGGTTAAAATTGGTATGGAAATATTTCTGTTTTTCTTGAATAGTGGCACATCTCACATAATGCTAACTTTACAGGCAAAACATTTACATAAACAAAAAGCTACAAAAGGTCTACGTTTTATTGTTTAATTATCAATCATACTTCTGGACTTAAAATGTAAGTTATTAAAAAAAAAACAGTAGATTTACATAGGAAGAACGCCTGTTCACAATTCCAGAAGCACCAACAGAGGTAAAACAATTTCAGGCGGATAACTGTTGAGTTCTGGCCTCGGGGCTACCGCACGCTGGCTGTGGGCGGAGCAGCAACGGATTTATTCATTTCAGGGGGCCCGGGGTGAGTTATGTTGCCCAATATCTGGGCCCCAACCCCGCAATTTATCCACGGATATGTGCCCCGAACCCTAGGCCGTGTATATCAGCCGATACAAATAGCCCCTCTATCGCATATATCAACCCCTATCTGTCTCACTCTCTCTCCGCTCCAAATCATAGTCATTTATCCCAACCTCTTTCTCGGCGGCTATTATACCCGCCTCTGATATGGATTATAGCAGTCCGTTCGGACAAAGGTTCGTTTGATTTTCTTATATGGATTTTTTTTCTTCATAAGAATTTGTCTATGCTCATAGTAATTTAATTCTGCATCTAGAAAAAAATATTTTATGGCTGAAAATGCAAGTATCTTACGTGAACAAATTTTAATATTTCTCAAGCGAAAGGTAAAGTAAAATACCAACGTGTGATGGATCGGATTGAGTTTCGTTACTTCTATTGCTCATAATTACAATCCAAAAACTAAAAATAGAAAGGTTACAAATTTTAAAAAGATTTTAAATAAAAGGAGAATATGAAGAGTATAAATCACTAAATATTTACATCCAAAAACTATAATAAAAACAATTCACTAAAATAACATTGTATGGTAAATATGGACCGTAATCCGTTTATTGGTTAATAATAAAAATTAAACTGGAATTAAAAAATTGTTAACTCATTGTTTTTGAAAGGAAATTCATGTGTTGAAGTTATAAAGAATTGTGAAAAACTAGCTAATTTACAACCAGTAAACTAAACTAAATTTTTCATTTATAAAAAGGCTTATGCGAGTAGATTATCCGATAACCTTACTCATGGGTTAGGTCAAGGAGGAAAATTCAAAATATCAAGACCGACAAGTAGATGTGAAGAATGCTACTATAATAGGTCTGTTTTTTGTTTTAAAATTTTTTTTTATTATTATTTCTCCCCATATTATATATATCACCATTTAATGTTTGCCTATTTTTAACATTTTCTTTAATTAGCTAATAGTCTTTACTTCAACATTATTTTCAAACGTAACGTATTATTTAACCACCAATTCCCACTCCTCTTTTCTGTCCACCTTTCATTTTTGTGCTTGCCTGCTTTATTCTTGATTTTACTCTTATTTCCTTTTTTCATCTTTTAGTTTGTATTTTATTTTTAAACTTCTTTTTCTAAATCTTTAATTTTACGTTCATACATTTTTTAATCTTAGTCGGGTCATTGGTAATGTCACGTTACTTAACTTAAAACAAGACAGAAAAAGTTAGCTCTCGTGTTTTTGCATCCCGAGAGCAAGTGATAAAATTTTCTCAGTTGATTTGGCTTTATGTTTTTTCCGTTTAATTGTGATGAGATGGGGTGTTTCTTAAAAAAGAAAACGCTATAATTATAGTTAATGAGAATATCGTGTTCTATAATACATTTATAAAATAGGTTTTGCAGTAATAATTAAACGGTATTACTTTATAGTCGATCAATTGAGGACAAAGAGGGATAATGGGAGCAAATATATGGTAAACATAATCAACTCATTAATACAAATAAATTTTATGAACTATATGTGTTAAAAAAAATCTATAACTTAAAATAGATGTAATTGTTTTTTATTCAATCTTAATGTTGGTAAATTTGAGTGAGGAATGAAAAACGTGAATCTTGCTATTCCTAAAGGCTGCGCAAACCCATTACTTATCCGCACAGAACGAGAAAGCGAAGTTTTTAATTTAAGAGAAAAAATTAGGTAGAATCTTAAGAATAAAAAAGAAAAAAAAAAAAAAAGAAAGAAAGTCTTGAATTAGTCCTGGAACGTAGGACCAACTCCCTAGGAAGTATGCATTTGACGTTGCGGAAAATCAGAAATGTAAATGGGGAAAGGGAGGTGCCCTTATTTTCTCAAAGGAATTAAACAAGGCAAGAGGTATAAAAGGGGAAGGAGAATTAGACGAGGTAGTGTTAGCCGTAATAATTCCGGACCGGGAAAAATAAATATTTAAAAAAAACACTAAACCCTTTTAAAGACATTTTTTTTTTTTCCAAAATAGTATACAAGTGTTGCTTGCTCCATTTGTGATACCGTTTCAATTGATTCCACTACAACAATAATTTTCAAGGCAAATATTTTATTTATGTTAAAAAAATATAGACAAATTCCAATTATACGTGACTTTGTTGTACCATCGGAATGCATGGCCAACATTTGCAATTAATTTTCATGAAAAAAAAGTTTGTACGAAACCAAAAACAAATTAATTTGTAGTGTCTCGACAGAGCTCTATCGTCCGGTTAGCCTCCTATCACACATAAGCAAAATATTTGAGCAGCCGATTAGCATCATCTGATGCAGCACTACAGTGAGGAGATCATACCATTGGAGCAGACTGGATTCTAGAGAGGAGTATACTGCGAACACCACTTGGTCAAACTACAGGCGTGCATCATAGCGCATATGCGGAAGAAACAAAGCCGCAGCCTTCATCTCTTTGGACTGCATCCCAGCCATTGAGAGTATCACACCTACTCCTGATTCGTCGACTAGAGAAATACAAGTTTCCACCACTTTATACCGAATGATTGAAATCTATCAGCGGGAGATCATTCTTTGTACGAGTCGGCGAGAACGACTCCACACCAGTCCTCACTATATGCGGGGTGCCTCAGGGCTCGGTACTGGGTCCAATCCTATATGTTGTCTTCACGGCACCTGTCGTCACGTTGGAGCACAAGGAAGCAGTGGTAACAGCATATGCGGACGACATTGGTATCAATGCCACCAGCGCCAGACCTCGTCGGGCACTCGAAGTAGTCCATACGGCATCAGGCACCATCATAGATGCCCTCAATAACATAAGCATTCGAATATACCCGGCGAAGACGGACGCCATTGTAATGTCTTATCAAAAAGGAAAGAAGAGCAGCCTTTATGGTGGAAGATGAAGTCAGGGGAGTGTCAAACTCCAGCCTTTACCTTGGCGTAACTCTTGACTGGCACCTAACCTTCTCCAATCACGCCAGAGAAAGGATGAAGATTACCAAGCAGAAATCGCCTAGCCTGTATTACCTGCTCACGTCACGACAGCTGTCTCTCCGACTGAAGTTGCAGATGTATAAGGCTATAATTCGTCCGACGCTGCACTATGGTGCACCTCTACTGTGGCATCTCTTCAAAACGACCTCACTTAAATCCCAGAGCTACCAGAATTCTATCCTATGGCATATCGTCTGAGGCATCAGACTGCAGAGTGCCAGGAATAGTGCCATCCACTAAGAACTCCAGCTTCTCTCTGTTCCGGAGTTCATAGGCCTACGGCATATCAAGTTCTTTGATGGGCTGAAGACTTGTGCAAACTCAATTTTCCGGGAGATCGCCCCTCCACCAAGTCCTGGGAAGTGGCAAGGCACCGTTCCCTTTGGGAAAGGGTTCAGACTAAGTCTAAACCCAACCATTCATCAGTAGATAGGTCCCTCCCCATTCGTGACAACGCAAACGGCGTGTAAGCACCACAGTGCTCCCCTGCACACAGCGGATCCCACAACCTACCTAAAAATGCCCTACAGGCACAGAAAGAGTAATTATATTTATTATGTATACATATTCCTATTTTTTATTTTGTTGTTGTTGTTTTGTTTGAGATAATAAAATTTATAGAAGGGTGAGAAAAAAAATTGAATATTCATAATAATTTATAATGAGAGCAAGTAATAAATTATTTAACATAAATATGTGATTGTAGAGCATAAAGAATAATTACAGTTTTTACACTTTTTTTATTTTTATTGAAAATTCTTTTTTTAAACTGCAATCAACATCTGTGCAAAACTAGTTTGCTATTCAGTACCGTTTCATGTCTGGCTCAAAATAATGAAGAAGACCGGTTACAAGTTCCAGTGCTATTTCATGACTTATTCGTTGCTCTGCTGTTTATCTGTCCTCTACTTCTCCAGGTTCATTATCAACTGTTTTTGTTACTCTTGCTTTGTTAACAATTTGCTCTTCAGTGATGTGCTCAAAGCCAGGATCATCAACAACACAGTTAATCGGATCAATAATATTGTTTTTGTCAACGTTTTCCCTCCTAAGAACGTTCAACTATTCTGCTAATATGAATTGTTCTCCGTTGTTGATCTATTGAGAACAGTTAAAACTTGATAGAACTTCTCCATAATTCAAGAGTATGACTGAATGGTTTTTTATTGAAGTCATAAAGCTACAATTTCATAAATACTATCCAACATCGTAATTCTTTTCTGAAACGTACAGCGCTTGGATTCCTTGTTGTCCTCCAAGAACTTTATCTTAAAAAAGATGTATATTTTTCTGTTATTGCTTTCTAAACCACGATGTGAATGAGAGCAGTTGGTGATAAATTCATTTATCCATCAGATTTTGAAGATTCTGCAGCGTGGTGTCTACTTCTTATTGCTTAATAAAAAAAGTCGTACGAAATTGGAATTACTCATTTCAGGCAGGTATCAGCCCGAGATCTGACAGCTTGGTTGATAGTGAAATCAGGAGTGCATCTTTATATAATCAATTTTACACATTTTTTTTCGATGTTATCGAAAACAGTAGTTACGATATTTATAGATTAATAATTAAATACTCTTACTATTTAGTAACCACAAATTTAGAACCAATTCTAATTTGATTATCTACATTGTCTTATAAGAACTTCTAAAATTAACCTAATATAAAGTTAGTGTTGCGAAGCTGCTTCCACAAATATGAAGTTATGTTGATTAGTAAAAACATAAAAATGCTTTACCTAAGCTACTTTCAATCACCATATTGATTTTAATTTTATTTATAAATCTCTCATTTTCATTAAAACTTCTGTTATGTTTGTTGGCAAGATTTTTGTAAAACCCATTTTAGGAGTAGTTCTGTTAAAAACAAAACGACGAACGATCGATTGTATCAACGTACCAACTAATAGGTGTAACATATTCATTTAGTAAACAGAACTATATTGCTCCAATATCAAAATCATGATCTTTTACAATTTAACCATTTTTTGATTCTTGATGCATTTCTATAAATCTCTCTCTCTCTCTCTCTCTCTCTCTCTCTCTCTCTCTCACTCTCCTTTCTCCCTACCTCCTCTATCCCCCTTTAAATCGGATTGAATTATACAAATTAGAGCCGGAGTTATAAAATAAAACGTTTAAAAAGTTTTTTTTATTTTAAAGTTATATTTTGCCCTTATAAGTCTTAAATCTAAATTTCATTAATGTAGGTTAAAAGACAAGACATTCAGCCTCCTAAGGGTTGTATTAACGTTGAAATCGGATCGAAAGCAGGGGAATTATGAACGATTATATGAACAATGGTCACCGGAATAAAAAAAAAATCCTCTAAATAAATCAAGCGAAAAAAAATAGACACAAATATTGATTTTTATAAATTAGATTATAAACAAAATACAGTACAATATATTTAGCTATCAAAATATATTTTTCTGAGTCGTTACTAAAAATAAAAGTAACTTCAGGAAAGTCGTCAAAACGACAAGTGCTAAGAAGGTGGCTGAGTGTATGAGGGATGGGGAGTGCCACAAATTGCCTCCACCAAGATGATATATTGCCGCAGCTCTTCACCAGATGAAAAATAGTTTCAACAAACGAGGAGCCGTCAGTGGTGATAAGTGACCCTTCTCTGTAGGGCTAAGTTTGAAGCCCTCAAGTCTCCCCTCTTTATACAAAAAAAAAAACCTATTTTACATATTACCCATGATAAATCCCTCAGCCACTTTCCTTCCATTTAGCTTAAGCAGTTTCTATTTATTTATTTTGTCAGCTAAACATTCTGTGCATATATTATACAAGTATTCAATATATACAAGTGTATGTATAATGTTTCAAGTTAATAATACCTAATTAAAAATACATCTCAATTTATTATCTCATATAGCATACTCTAGAATGAATTAATATCTGTTTAAAAAATAATCAACAAATGAATTTTATATCGTAGGTCATGTGTGAAAATGCTTAATCTAACAATTTTCAGAAAAGTACTTGTACTTGTTCTGGAAAATTATTTTGGACGAAAACTCTGCAATGGTCTAAAACCGGGTGCATTTTTAATTATGTTTAACATTGTTGAACTAATTAGGATCAGATGAATATTCCAGTGAAAAGAACTTAATGAAAAAATAATTGAAATGTCCAGTTTGTTAATTATCCTTTAAATCTTTATTTTTACAGAATACTGATAATATTTTAATAATTTAAGCATTATCAAAAATAGATAGATCATATTATCTAAAATATAAGAAAATGTGATAGATGAAAAAGAAAAACATGAAAATAAAAAATTAAAAACATAAATGACAAAAGGTGTTAAGTAAAATTGAATAAAAAGTTAATAATAAAAAAAAGGCATAGTTAGTTTTATTTATTTTTCATTATTGCAACTTTAATACACATCTTAGTTATACTTTTCATTTGTTTTTAATGTAAATTAATTATTTCTTTCGTATATATCTCCCGTGCTATTTTGTTTTTTAGAAATATTTTGACCAGTTAACCTAATCCTTTCATTCCACCACCTCTGACGGATAGGAAGATAGTGTTGGAAAACTGAAAACATATTTTTATTGGTTTATTTGACGTCAAGTAATAATATCATAAGTCTGGTTTCATTGTAAAGGCCAAAATAGGGGGAGACCTCTCAATTATTAAACTTTTCCCAGTTTTTCGACTTAATCTTTTAAATGACACACTGTACTGAAAATTCTTTTTTTATAATTAAAAATATTATGAATAGAGCAGCTTAGAATCGAAATCGTTAAAAACGACGATTATAATCAACTTTGCTAAGAAATTCGGAATATTATATGAAGAAAGTGCATTAAAATTAAATTAAAACATCCTAAGGGAATAATTAAGATGGCCCCTAAAAAACATCATCTGCTCTAATACCATGTTTTTAGAACCTGTGTTATCACCTAGTAAAATTTTCTAAAAGATATATTAATATATGATATTACCTCTCGTTTATTACAACTGCCAGCTTTAAAAATTATTACACGACTTTGAAATTTGGTAATTAATAAAATGGACATCCAGGATTTTAAAAGCACAATCCCCTGAAAAAAAGGCTTTTGACAGCGTACGCCCTTTTTCTAGCTACCTCTTCAGTTATTATTTGTATCATGTGTATTAAAAGTTGAATATTGTTATTTAAAATTGTATAAGATCTAGAAAGAATAATTAAAAAATTATTCACATACCTTTTTTCTGTTTGTATCATCTAATACGTCAGACATTTTCATATCAATAATGATTAAGAGAATAAGTGATTATAATTATAACGATTGTTATATGATAGTATGGGTTTTTAATTTGTTATGAAATATTTCTGTGGTAGGTATTATCTATTAATGAAAGACTGGTTGGATGTCGGTTACTTAATAAGAGGGTACAGTGTATGGGAAGATATAAGGACCAAAGAGCTGCGGTTAGTCTCTCAAGCAGGCGTTAGAGAGCTGTGTAGTCTTTGTAACACCGGAGCCAAAGTTTCCTTCAGAACTGGTCCTTTTGCAAGAAGAGGATCCCCCAAGTTCGTTCCTTTGCGGTTAGGCAATCCCGCACAGCGTCTCAAGCATGCGGGCCCGACACACAGCTGCAGGCGCAACCCACACACTCTAATTAGACTATAATAAGGGATTTGGTTTCGGTTGGTGTCATACACATAACCTGAACATAAGGTGTAGGATACAATGTCATTTTTGTGGTTTTGCTTCCTTTCACTTTGAACTTTGAGATCATGTTTAAAGAGATATTAAGCATTTTTATCTACAATCAAAAGATTAAAGTACTACTAAAAATGCTAAAATAAGCTTTATTTCTTATTTAAAAAAAAATTCAAAACTATCGAGATTTGTAAATGTTATTTATTTATTTTCAACCTTGTTCCTGTATTTCAATAAACATTTAAAAGAATGTTAATTGTTCAGTTAATGGACAAATAAGTCGCCATCTTTAACAGACTCCTATAATTATGTCGTGTACTGAAATGAGAATCCCCTGATCGATATATATAGATCGATATATA
>NW_027114575.1:222881-223581 GCF_000696795.3 Halyomorpha halys
GTGTTCTGCTGTTTCAGGAACTCCGCACGCTGGGCACCGGGGGTCGATGTTCTTTCCAATGCTCTGCAGCTTTCCCCGAAACCCCCTGTGTCCTGTTAGGATCTGTGAGACCCGATAGTCTAGGAGGACCCATTTAGTCTTCTATCTAGAAAGGACGGTAGGGAAGAATTTTCTCAAAGTAGCGCCCTTCTGGCTTGCTACCCACCATCCATTCCACTTCTGTATTGAGTCTTCTCGCAGTATTTTCTTCCATAAGTTTGGAGTCTCACTGATCCTCTCTCGGAGCCCCTCCGGCAGCGCTTCTAGTCCCTGCCTCTTAACTTCATATTTAAGGACATCCTCCCTGAGGATGAGGTCCAGTGGTATCGCTCCGGCCAGCACCTGTGTCACATGAGGCGGTATGTGACACCGTTTTGTATGTCTTCGTGACCCTCAGCAGAGCCAGTCTCTATATGGTGGCCAGTCTTCTCTTCTGTGTCTGCGTGAGATTTCGGCTCCACGCAGAAGATGAGTACCTCACAATTCCCGAGATCACACCTTTATATATGGTCATCGTTGCAGGGTACCTGAGGCCCTAAAATGCACCCCCTATCCTACTTAATCCATTGAGTGACAGGGTCACCCTGTCCTTTAGATACATCAGGTGATAAGTGGCATCGAATCTTCTTCTTATCCTCACACCAAGATATGTCACCTCCTC
>NW_027114575.1:223631-237050 GCF_000696795.3 Halyomorpha halys
GAACAATCCTCGTATACTTATACTGCAAACTATTTACAATAAACTATAGTCAGTAAAGATACAGTCCACTTAAACTCAATCATATACAAAAGAAAAATACATATATCAATAACACTATAAGAAATACGCATACCTATATATACATAAATATAAAACAAAAGAAATCCTCGTATAATAACATGAAAAAGATTATATTTACAAAAAATATTTTGAAATTTATATATTAAAAATTCAAAAACAAAATAACCGCATTTCTGGTAATGTAATCTAGTTGTGTTTGTCATGAAGACACTCTATATTGTAATTGCTGGAAGTTTCAACTGTTCAATGTGGACGATTCTACTCTTTCTAGGTTCATTGACTCTTTCTATTGTAACAATATTATATTCTCTAATGACAATTACTCTGACTCTGGGCCCTCATACCTCTACAGCCCTTTCCCTCTGTTAGTCCCCACTTTCCTATAAACCACCGTCCCAATATTTATTTTACCCATTAGGTCTCGGACATTTAAGTTATGTTGTGCCACTCTTCTACTGTTTTCTTTGCGAATCCTGTTTCTGATTTTGCCACATAACTTTTGCAAAGCCAAAACATTACCGGCTATTTCATCCTCTCCCGACACGACAAGTACCACGGTGTACCCGTATCCCAAAAAGAATTTCCAAAGGGCAAACCCGTGAATGTGTGTATGGAGTAGTTGTATACTGCCCGTTCCATGGTGTCATCAGGTTCCAGTCCCCTTTCTAGCTGGTATACTCGTACGTGGTCACATGGAGTGCTCCGTCTATGTGTGCTATGAGTCTCTCTATCCCTCCGAGGCTTTTTGGATGTTGAGGGGTGTTGAGATGCCATACCACTTCTAATATTTTTATTTCCTCTCTGATGCTTGTATTGTCAAATTCAAAAGTCGGGCACACCACAGAATTGGAACCATATCCGAAGGGCTCGTAAAACCGCATCCGCTGATTTGTCCTGTACTGGGTATGGTATAGCCACCTAATTGAATACATCGATGACTGTGACCAACGTATAAGCTTTCCAAGTGAAATAATCCACCTATAAATCGCTGAGCGGTGCGTCCGCGGTAGGGGTCTCTTCTTGAGCTGCACGAGGTGCTGATTATACTTCGTACTGAGGCACCCTTGTAAACTCTAGTTCACCCCACGATGATTAGTTTTTCCTTGATGAAACATATATATATATAATGGGTGTTACAGGGTTAAATGCCCAACTTAAAACATAAATTAAGGACCTCAAAACAAGAAAACAAATTCCCTCAGAAGGTATGTCCGCAAATACTTTGTATAGGAGAAATTCACACCTAAAGATTTTCGGTTATATGAATGAATATTAATTAAACATAAACATTAAATTCATACTAAATGTTGTTCAAAGTCATTTCCTTGAGCATTACGACAGGCTCGGCATCTTCAACAGCAGCAGTGCTAGAAAGTCCCTGGATATGTGTTATTGTTTCACAGGATTCAATAATCCTTCTTCGTAAGGAATTTAGATCATTGACCGGCCTTGCATAGAAGTTTTGTTTAATGCCACCAAACAAAAAAAAAAAGTGGTGTCAGATCTGGAGAGCGTGCAGACCAAGCCACTGGTCCTGCAAGGCCAATCCATTGATTGGGATAATAACATTTGACCATTGTCGTGGACCTCTTCCGTAATTTGCAGGGCAACCATCTCATTGAAACTACACGTCCCATCTCAGTTGTAGTGGAATATGTTCGACCAAATCATAGTAATCATTATTATGATATTCTAGAAATCCTGCCTTGAGTCGAGGCGGCAAGAAATGCGGACCTATTAAAATATTGTCTATTATCCCGAAAGAAAGCAGAGAAATGAAATATGAAGTCATTTTTTTCAAACTAACTAAAACCTATGCAAGGTTAGCAATGCTATATCCTATCCTAAACAGAAATTCCAAACTAAAACCAGAAACAACTGTTCTTATATTTAAAACAATTCTCAGGCCACTGCTGATGGATGCAGCCATCCTTTACGAAAATCAAAAACTAAAATCTTTTCAAAACAAAGTCCTAAGAATCACAGATAATGCTCCTTGGTTCATAAGAAATAGCCAATAGCATCAGGAATTACAAATGTAGACAATAGAGAATTACATAAAAAAAAAGGTTCATTAAGTTCCACTCCCAGTTACCTACAGTTAAAGGAGCAGAGAACTGGTCTCAGTCTGGGTCAGCTTCCTCATCTTCTGGTGGCTCGCCGATGTTGGGCGGTCAAGTCCTTCCCATCGTGAAATGAGTGGGGCCATCTACCGCCTGCCACCCGTAACTGAACTCCTTGAAGAAGGGATAATTCTCTTCTTCTATCAAAGTAAATCCCGGTCTTTCTCGACAGCCTTGCTCGGCAGAGCAATCTAATATTACGTGTTCTGCTGTTTCAGGAACTCCGCACGCTGGGCACCGGGGGTCGATGTTCTTTCCAATGCTCTGCAGCTTTCCCCGAAACCCCCTGTGTCCTGGCGAGTGACAGGGTGACAGGGTTGAGTGACAGGGTCACCCTGTCCTTTAGATACATCAGGTGATAAGTGGCATCGAATCTTCTTCTTATCCTCACACCAAGATATTTCACCTCCTCACCCAGTCTCACCCTCTCTCCTTACATATCCAGGGTGAGAGAACGAGCCCTGTCCCTGGAGCCTCTTATGAGTATAGCCTGAGTCTTGGCTGCTGCCATACTCAATTTCCTCTTCACGTACCACTCTCCTACGAGACTGGCACACCTCTCCACTTCTGTCTTAAGTCTGGATCTGCTGTTCATGGCCACGATGACTGCCAGGTCGTCTACGTAAGCCGTGGCAAGGAACCCCTTGTGCTCTAGTTCCTCCAGCAACTCATCGAATACTAGCTTCCACAGAGGACCGAACCCTGCGGAGATCCTCTTTCGATTTTTCTCTCGACCTTGCAGTAGTTACCTCTGATCTTGACACTCCTGTTATTGAGGTAACTACCAACGAGGGAGTATAGACTACTGTCTGAGGTGTCGAGCTCTTGCAACCGCTGAAGTACATGGGGCCACCAAACGCTGTCGAAGGTGGAAGAGATGTCAAACATTATCAATAAAACATATCTCTCCGCCCTCTCCTCCACGTCCGTACGCACTCTCAGCAGCGCATCCGTAGTTCCCTTGCCACGGGTCGAGCCGAACTGCCGAGGATGACTTGCAGCACTTAGAATTGGTCTAAGTCTGTGGACGATCATGTGCTCCAGGACCTTACTAACTACTGGGAGGAGGCATATTGGTCGATAGGATTTAGGCGTTTCCTTATCCTTACCACCTCCCTTGTAGAGTAATCTCAAGTCTGCGATCCTCCACTTGTTTGGAGAGTACCCCTTATCTAGGCACTCATTGAAAATCAGGAGCAGAAGACTACAACGTGGGAAACCCAACCACAACACGAAGACTAAAGCCCAGGCTGTTGCAGGAAATCCTGTTATAAATTCTACATTTATCAGTTCGGTAACGGTCCCTTTAAAATTTTATTTTATGTTAATTTCTTAGTTTTCTCTATTTATCTTTTTCTTAAATTCATACTCTTTTTTTTTTACCACCAGGGCCCTGTTTCATAATGAAAGCTAATAGTATTAGTTCATAGTACAAGTGTAAAAACTAGTGTGGCGATAATACTAATACCTATTTTTTTCATGCTAGGGATGATAATAATCATAATAATCATATCACTAATAAGTGATATTAAAGGAATTAAGAAATACTAAAGTACAAGTTACTATTGTAGAAGTCTGTGTAATTGAATTAAGATAAATCTACAAGACTAATAGTATTAGTTTGTACTTTATTATGAAACAGGGCCCAGAAGTCAATTATTTATTTTGTTTAATCCATAAATGTCATTTTTTTGTTATTAACTTTACTTTTATTTTTTATTAAGAATTATTATTTTAATCTATTTATTTTATCTTAATTTTTACTTGTATTTATAACATTTATATAAGACTATACCTTCCCCCCATCAATCAATTGTTAAAAAAAAATGTACATTATACATTAAACATGTAAGGTTAATCTGGTATTGATTATTTTTTTAATTTCTGTTCAACAATGAAAAAACAAATTATACTTGAATAGCTCCATTTCCGCCGTCCCAATCTATTTTCAAACATGACTATTATGCTAACTGTGTGTAATATGCTTGTATAAAGATTATCATATTGTATTCATCATAAAACTTAAAGTCTAACTTAATTCGCTTAATTAAAAAAAATATATTTGAAGAAATATACATTTTATATTGTCAAATATTTGTTTCATTGATCTATAATTTATTAATGGATGATTTATTGCCTACCGTAGGTCCCGAGTCATATTTCAGTTCTTTGTTAGTCTTTTTAGTAATTAATGTCACTCAATTTAACGAACATTTTTATGAAATAATTATTGTATTTAATTACTCCTCTAGTTCTGTAAATTTTCAAAGTTGTTGACCATAGTTCTTTTGTCGCTTAGCAATAATACGGCTGCAGAAAACAAACAGAGATAATGAAGATCAACAATACTATACTCTTCCCTCGATTGCTCTCAGATATTCTCCCTCTATTTTGGAGCTTCCGAACCCTCCAGTTCTGCTGAAGCAATAAATACGGATAACACTCTTGGAGAATTAGATGGCTATTTTCCCCCGCTCTTAATAAACTGGCCACTGACAGACAAAGATGGCGGCAGTTTCCATTAGCCGATATTCTTCCCCTCGGATATACAGTTTTCCCTTTTTTCGGCGGGAGAGAGAGATAGTAGAGGCGGGAGATCATTACACGTGGTAGATAAGGTGCTCTGTGATTACTCTCCACTACATGCCCTGACTCGGCAATCCTTTATACCATTCTTCCTCTTCTTATTTAAGTCTCTATGCCCCCCTTTTTTTTTATTCATCGCTACCATCTTCGATGATTGATTAGATGAAGATGGTCGGGTTGAAAAATTTAATTTGAACATTGAATATTTTATATATTATAAAAATACTTTTATTAAGTTGAATTAGATTCATATCTATTATTAACTATAAAATGCATCATAATAGATAAAATAATCAATTTTAGAAGGAAACTATGAATTAACCGTAATATGTTACATAACTACATAGATACATTTTATAATATAAATATTGAACTTTTTAATTATTTACCAAGAACTACTTTCAAAACATTTACACATGATGAAATATAATAATTATACCCTTCTGCTAATACAAATTGGTACATACAACCATGAAAAAGAAATAAGATAGACACTCATCGAATTTCGTCAGACTTAAATTCTTATCATGTCTCTAAAGAAATGTGGTAAAAAAAAATTTTTTAACTAAGATTTTTTTGTTGGGTCTAACAAATAACATAGTTTAAGCAACATATTATTTGTTTTTTCATATGAGCGGTACCTATTTCTATAATCATCCTCAAAAATTTGGTTAATTAAGAAAATTCTGATATGAACTTCCTCATGACAGCCTGGTTCAATCATATCCCAATGACCTCGATCGACTAAAAATCGTATATTTATCAATTATTTGTTCAATTTTATTATGAATTTATATTTAAATTAAAACAAAATGAACTCTACATTATTTAGTAAGCTTTGGCATATTGAGTAGATAAATATTTTTAATGTTATATATGTTTATAGTTACATTTACAAGACTATTAGGTTAGCATAAGGCAACATTGGACTTTCTACAAGTGACCTTGACTAATTTAAATATATCAATTACAAAAATTATTAGAAATTTTAAAATTATAAAAATACTTTTTTAATGTTTTTAATGGATTCAAATATGCTATTAACTTATAAAATGCATAATAATAGATAAAATAATATTTTCTGTTAAGAGGTAATTAATGTTACATTAAATTTATTGGGCAATTTTACTGTCCCTATATACAATTATCCCCCCAGCAGTGAAATAAGATTGACTTGTAATAATCCACTTTCATTTTATTGAATAAATGGACATTATTGATAAATGTGTGGTTAAGAGTCGAATTCAACCAAAAAAAAAAAAAGGAAATAGTAATAGTAAGCATGAGCAAGGAATATTTTTGGAATAGTATTAACCAGTGTCTAAGGGTAACTATTGAAATTTCTCTACAATAGGCATGTTATAGAGAAAGTGCAGTGTTATTGTTTTTAACAGGGAGGCCCAGTCCGCCTCTAGCCCCCCGTTCTTCTATAATTTTAAATAAAAAATCATTTGGTTTGATCAATATGATAACACTACATTTTTATTTAAACTTTTTCTGCTTTGACTTATTAGGTTTTTGGTTGTTAGTGTATTAGTATGTAAGTAAACAATTCATAAGCAAAGTAGAATAACATTTCATGAGAAATTATAAAGGAAAATTTATTTGGATGAATATTTTAGAATTCTCCTTTCTACAAGTGGCTTTGCATATTTTTTCTTGTAGAATTTGAAAAAATTGAATTTTAGTATTCTTGATAGTTATATAAAATCATTTTATATTATTAGTTTCCTCATAGCTTTTCAATTATAGACAAAATTTTATATTTAGTTTACAAAGTATAGTTCAGTTATTTATGTATGTATACATATATAAAGAGATCATATAGCACGTTTAATTTGATTGAAATGAGGTACAGCTTTATGTGTATTTATTAATATTATAAATTAAAAAATAAAGTTGTTTATTTAAGTTGCTTGTTTTTCGGTTTTTTAATGCACAAAAATCCGGTCGCTAATAAAGAGGTGTCAATCACCAAATTGTAAATGAAATAATGTTTGTTGTTATAAAATATGACTCAACATTAAAGTATCAGAAAGAACCTACGCTACTGAAATTCAATCATTAATTACGGTATTCGATTTCAACAATTGTTATGGACTGATACTACACTAAAAGTGGCTCAGTAGTTCAGATAAATAAGTGGTGCATTATAGAATTTCAATGTTAGGGGGATGCAGTAACTAAGTTTATTTTTTCTATACACTGTTTCCTATTAAATGCAGTGTTTTCGAATATCCCCTTGAAATATTTTTATATTAATTGATTTTGTGAACAATTTATATCAGATTTTGGTTCTTAATTGGTGTGTTCACTGACGACACAGTTTATTTTATTTTTTCAAAACATAATAATAATATTCAGAAATACATTGTAGTTTTATCTTGATGGTCTTGAAAAATAGTTTAATAGATGGATGATCATTTTCAACATTCAAAAATGTATTTTAAAAGTTTTTACTTTCAGACGTACATAGAACCCACTTGAATTGATTTTCAAGGGTAAAAAATTACGTTGGAATTCTTAAAGCACTGAGGATCCTTGGAGTTTGGTCCCATCTTAAATTGCCATATGAACATTAAACTAAACCAAGCCAACAAAATTTGTCAATTCTGTATTCTATCGTCAATTGAAAATCAGATTTATAACCAAACACAATCATTCTAATTTATAAAAATAAAGCCATTTCTGATGTACGGTTGTGAAGGGTTGCCGCGTCCTGTTCAAAAAGTAAAAAAATAGTCATTTCAAAAACGACATTTCAAAAAAAAGGTTCTAAGAATCGCTTTTGGTAATTTATAAGATATAGTTAATTCCTTCGTAAACTATAATTAGAATCAATTAATTAATTAATCAAACAACATTTTACAAAATTCCATTTCCAGTTGCCAGTAGTGGTTAAGAAAATGAGAAATCCAACTCCATCTCAAAGATTAATGCAAGACATCTATAATGAACTCTGAATTTATTTATTTTTATTATTATCATTTTTTTTAACTCAAATTATTTTTTTACTCTAGAAGACATCTATTGATTTCATTTTTTCTATAAATATTGGCCTTTTGTTTACATATTTTCAATTATCATTCATTGGAAATATCATTTTAGTTGTTGCATTTACGGATTTATTTTAATTTAATAAATATATAATAATTTAATTGAAATTATTGAACAATTATAACGTTCTAAATCATCAGGGGCATCTTTTTTGCAAGTGACTAAACCCTCACATTATCAATTGTTAGAAGAAAATCGAATTATTACCTTAATCATATAAGATCACATCGGTCCATCAGGCCGATTTGGTAATAGAGAAATATAAACAAATATATATTTCGTGGTTAGCTGAACTCACTGAAGTAAAAATATTTATTCATCGGCTGGTTGTCTTTTGGTGCAGCCCTAGATTTTATTTTATTTTAACAGAAAACGATAGTAACTGAAAGTGTGCGTACAAAAACTACATTACCTGCTCTAAGAGAGCGCCATACGATTCAGGTATATTATTAGATCTATAAAAAGTACTCTTTATTCCCTCTGGAGGCTGTATACGTCCGCTTGCGTGTCTTACCTCCGGACTCAACAATGTGTATATCAATTATTTTTTCTTGTTCTTCAATTACTACTGAATTATGCTAATTGGGTTTTAATCCCCAATCGTGAAACAATGCCCAAAGTAAAATGTGTAGGTACCAATTACAGAAGAATTATTTCGAAGGGAACGAAATTTGAACATTGGTTCGTGCTTGCGGAGAATATAATGTATTCTAATGTTCACCTTTAGGTAAGCTGTCTCGTGGTTTTTGTGCTTTGTGAATGATATTTATTCAAAGCTGCATGAAATAGATCATCAAATTCACTAAAACTAAAATTTTAAGTGGGATGATTTTGCTATATAAGATATGGGCAAATTGTTTTATATTTAAATGCATTTCTTTCCAGTGATTACTCCTTTTAGGATCGATTCTTTAATTTACGATTTTTTACCTTGATTTGTTAAAAAAATTAAGAAATATATTTAATAATTAACGTTAAAATGCGATATAGATTTGAAATTTAAAAAAATCATTGTTAAAATTACATTTTTCCCAAATGGTATTCTAAACATTCCATTTTACTACATGTCAATTATTGAAATCTTCTTCTTCTATACAAATAAAAAAGTTAAACAGGACATAGAAATAAAATAAAATGAATACTTATAATGATGAAATTATAATATTTGTGTATCATTGACCGCACCCCCAACCATCTTCTCCTCGTTCGTCATCCACGGTCAACTATCTCTTATAATGATGAAATTATATTGCACTTAACGGAGTATAAACATAAAGGACGTAAAGGAGATAAAAATAAATCGTCCTTATCATCACAATTACACTTAAAAACAATACTTACATTCTGCTCAGGCAACTCTGAACCAAGTCAATGGTCATCATCCACATGTTGATGGAAGGGTCCAAGCGCTTTACTTCCAACCACAGTTTTCAGCAAATATGGCGCCTAACCACTTTTCCAAAGTTTAAGTTAGTAAATTAATTTACTAATAGGCTTGTTTGAAGTCTAGTGGCTTAGTGATAAATGTACCATAGTAACAGGTGCTGTGATAAACTGAAAAAATCAGATTGGTGTCTTACCGGGTTGAAGGCGATATAGCTCCGACGACGAGATGAAACATCTGGTTCGACGGAATTGGAATGGAATATATGACATGGACATATAAAATAGATTACAAAATATTTTTAATTCAAAAACGCATAAACTTAAGTAGCGAACGTTAGAAAATAAGACAAATGTTCTACCTTTAAAATAATTCTAATATTATTGAATTATCCTCGTATAGTATTCACGCTGTTTTCTAATTTTAGGTGCTTTTTAAATATTGCTCGATTTAACTATTTTAAGTCCGTATAAATATATATGAGGGGGGTTTAGTGGGATGGGTACGGCCGGCTAGGTTTACTTTCTAATATTATTTGTGTTAAGATTTTTGGTATACTGATATTATGAAATGCCGTACATCGACCAACATACTCACTATAAATGTTTGTTTTAAACGTGAGGTAAGGAAGGCTATCACGGTAGATGGATGAGGTGGGTTTCACTGGTGGTCAGTTGATTTTATTTTAAATGTTCCTGTTATTATGATTACCTCGTACAATTTTATTACGATATATAATTATAGCATACCTTGTATATTTTATTTAATAATTACTGTCATCCTCGTATTAAAGAAAACTTATAAGAAATAAAAATGTTTAAGTTAAATTAGATTAAAGTCAATACTCCCAGCGGATTTCTCATTCTGTTTATAAGCTCTCCTATAATCGAACTGCTCACCACAAATAGGAAAATAACATAAGGAATAAATCAAGAAATAAGAAAAAAAGAAAACGTCGATAGGGAATAAATTGGAAGATGGGTGCCATCCCGCTGGCATACCGAAGTCGAGAAAGCAATATAGCCCTATAGAGGGGGGGACGATACAGTTTATTTTTCTTATGGGGCCCCCCTCCCGGCAATTTATAAAAGACGAGAGCGATCAACATTGAGGAACAGTGTGTTTTGTTTTGACTAGGAGAGTTATTGGATCTGGAGGCAATATCATTGTCTATCGGGGACTATTGATTGTCCCAATATATACTAAACATTTATTATATTGCCGGGGGATCATTTGCCACGAGCAACGATATTGGCGTCTCCCACGTTTGTTATTTCGACACGCGTGTTCCTGGAGCATGATGCGAATTATACATCATTGCATATTGGAGTCCCTTTTAGGGGAGCCGATTGTCTTTTGGGGCGATCTTTTAGAAAAAGCGTAAATATTAGCTATAATCAATGAAATGTTTAGTCCACGATCGATAAATAAATAACCTTTGTATACATTCATTTCCGGATTTCTTGATGAAACCAGTTTCATTTGAAAAACATAACAAAAAAAAAAACGGAAAAAAAAAAAATAACTATAAATGAAATTTCATTATTCATACATTATTAAGTCCTATATTTTTTTTAATTTCCGATAGGAAATCTTGATGGTTCCTTCCGCTTCATAGAGTTAAATGTCATTTAATTCTATGTAATTTAATTGTAAAAGTAACAGACACGTGGAAAAGGACAGAAAAACAAAATGAAAAGATGAAAAACCTGTACATATGTTCAATGTAATAAATGAAAGACAGAAACCTCAGTGGGGAAGACAGAGCTAAATAAATTCACCTTCACAATTGCGAACTAAAATTAAACTTTTAATACTGATTCCTGCTATAGACGTGATTGTTTGTTGTAGAAACAAAAGCAACACTGGAAGGAATAAAAAACCTATATCTAGTTTTAGATTGAAGAGGTATGGTTTTATTATGTCCAAGTTCAAAGCACACAGGATATTGGAATCGGCAACTGGTGGGAAGAACTAGTCCGAGCCAGTAGTACTTTTTGCCAATCCCTGACTGATACTAGAGTTGCTGCCGTGTACACTACCAAGGTGTGATTGTCAAGATTCATTTCTCGGGACCGCCAAGAAATAAATATTAACTGCCTCAGGAAATTGAACGTACAACTTTACCAACCAAGCCCAACGCGCACAATCCCAATCGCATATGCTATATTATATTACAATTAAAGGTTTAGAAATCATACAAATAATAATAAATGGTTTGTTTCTGATCATTATTTATATAAAATAAATTAAACAATCTATAAGATATTCTATCATTAAACGAGAAAGAAGGAAGATGATGAGAGAAATAAATTATTAAGATAAATAGAGTTGGTAACATTTGGTCAAGTTATTCATTTTTATCATAATTTAAAAATATATTTGTAAACATAAACAATTGAAAAAACAATAGTTGTAAGAATATTGTAAGATTTGAAAAGAAAACATTAGGTCTTTGAAAGGGGAATAAGTAACTAATCAGTCTACGTTTTGTCGTCAATTTAAGCATTAAAGAATAGAAAATGACAAGTCATATAATTAAAGACCTAAGACAGCGTATCCCACACCAACAGTAAAAACACAACACTAATCATAGACCGGCCATCACTCTCAGGCAATTCAACATTGTCTTCAAAACAGGCAACTCTGGTCTGCGATGAAACGCATAAATAGATAAATTGTTAACTGGCCTAATGTTTCTATTAATTAACAATTAATAATTATAAACAGACTCCTGGTACTAGGAGTTGTGTATTCAACTAAGGGTAGAAATATAAATACTCAACTATCGTAGGTAAAAACAAAATTAAACTCTTAAGTAATCGGGTGTAACTCTCCCAATAAATTTAAATGTCACCATCTTAAGTCAACACTGGAGAAATTGTACCTGTTTCCTTGTTAGAGGAGTTGAGAATGAGTACGCAAGTAAAGAACCTACTTTTTTTGGAAAAAACTGTACTTGAAAAAAATAAAAATTCTAGGAATTTCATCTCACAAATTAGTTGTAACCACCGAAGATTAAGCATCCAAGTATTAAATATTTTGGATTCAAGTGTATATATTGAACCTCCATTATAGAGTTTTTGAGTTGTTAATGCAACTCAAGTATAAATTTTAATAATTTTTTTTAACTCATTCCATGGCATATAATTTAATGAATTATATTTATGAAACTCCTTTTTTTCTTTCTATGAAATTTATATTTTCGTTTTTATGAGAAAATAATTATTGAAAAATTTAATTGTTTCAGTTCAAAATTGTATTACCTCACTTCACATTTAGATATATCCAAAGATGGAAGTTCATATGTTGTTATTGCGTATACCTTTTTGCAAAATATAGACACGGTTTCCATACTTCAAAACTCTGGATTTCGTACCAAAATATTCCTTGATTTTCATAATTACCATTTTTAGCCATAACAGTCGGTTATCATGGTCATTAACTAGTATTCTGGGATATTCTTTCTGGATTTTGATGTAGGCTTTAAACATCATTCGAGGTAGATCTAAAAAAGGAATCATCAGAGAATTCACAATCCAAAAATATTACACGAAATGTAACAATAAAATTCGGCAGGTATTACCGATAATAACCACGGTATAAGGCATTATGACATCCAGATAAGACGTTAACAAAAGGTGCTTTCAATAAAAAAGTCAGGCCTGAAGTGGAATACCCTAATTATCCAAGCCTAAAAACAACCCTTTATCTGTACTCCCTCTGATTCGTTTTTTTGCTCCCTCTGTCCGTTCAGGACTTTAGACATCTGTTGACGTCTGTAGTTAAACTGGGATTAGTCTCCTCCGAGGAGTATCTCCTAGCGTACCTGCTTTTTATCTTCCTCACTCTGCTTTTGTTTTAAGGGATTGAAGTATTTATTTATAAATTTGGAAATTAAAGAATATTTCGTAAATCAACTATTTAACTAAATTAATGCATGTACAAAAAATAAAAACAATGATTAACAGAGATTTAAGACATAAGATTGAAGTAGAGAGTCTTGCTGGTGAATTCTTTCTTGTCATATACTGAAGCATCTGCTAAGCAAAGGGTTTTAGTAACATTTTTTTGGATGAACTGACATAGTTTTTACAAAATAATCATAATAAAATGCGAGGTATAATTTTCAATGATAGATGAATCCATATTGATTACAAAATTTTATTATATTTATTTTATTTTATT